>NW_017670825.1:273298-369836 GCF_001879085.1 Nicotiana attenuata
AAAAAAAAAAAAAAAAAAAAAAAGGCAAAGGTAAATAAAAAAGTGCTAAAAGTGGCACGTAGAAACACTACTTGTTATATTCTGACACTTAAAGTGGGCGTTTAGGTCAGGGGCGGATGCACGCTTACCGAAGCGGTGTCACACAACACCGTTTCATCGAAAAATTTTACTAAATATATGTATTAATACTGTACGAAAATAGATAAGTAGGAAAAAATAACACTATTTGACATAAATTGTCTCTTGATATGTTAGTTATGTGCTTGATTTTGCTCTAAGAGGTCAAAGGTTCAAACATCAACTAGCACATTTTTCTTTTACAAATACTATTTGAGAGGGCCTTTGTGATTAAAAATTGTGATGAAGTAGAATTGAACTCAGGACATTTTCTAACNCAACCAGCCTCTAACTGCTGCGACAACTTCAAGTTAACTCTAACTTGAATACTCAAAATACCTATTACAATTGCTTCTAGATAAAGCTGAAAGGTACAATATGAAACACCTACTACAATTGAACTAGAAATAAAGAAAGACACATAAAACTCTCTATGGAGCTGGTTCTTCAATCTGGTTCATGTAGCTTCTGGTTTGTACACTTGAATCACACACGAATTGCTTGCAAAAAGCCTTGCTATTTTGCTCCCAATTCACGTTTAACTTCTGCGTTTTTGTGCAACACTTTAATGTGAGAACATCCTGCAATTTATAGAGTTAGTAGATGAAGAAATAACTAGAGTTCTGATGCAACTCTTCCTTGGTGGAAGAGTTCTAGTTGATTTTAACTTCTAACTCCTTCCCTATCTTGAATTGTGTTCTCTTTGATTAAGGACTCCTTCTCCTTATCAATTATGCAACCTTTTCGATCAGGAGATATTAAATACACCAAGTTAAGCTTATCTCCTTCACGTGCATCCCACATGCTTGAATCTGCCCGTTTTTTTGAACCTGAGGGATGGACCACTGGATGGACCTAGTTCATGTCTGAGTTCCTTTGTCAGTCTTCAAAACTAACCTTTACTTGGGCCAACAACGAAAAACACTACTGGAATATACTTTGTTTTATTTGCTTTCTGATTATATTATTTAAAATCTCTTTCTTATATACTTTTCCGATTATCAGTAACCCGAGTTCTTCTAAATTCAAGCTTTGACCTAAAATCTAATTTTTGGTTAAACAAATTGGTTCCGTTACCGGGAATTTGATAATCAAGCATATCTCAATCTAATTTTCTTGATTGCATCAATCATGTCGAACAACAATGACAACACTCAAGGAAACCCAGAAATTCAGACAATCCAACAACTTCAGGGAGATTCCCCACAAGGCTCTCCACAAGGTTCTCCACGAGGCTCCCCACGACGGTCTCGTGAAGGCACTCCTGATGGATCTCACACAGATGGACAGGCTCAATTCGAAAATGTTGAAACCATGAATGAGGCTCTGCAAAAACTTATTGCCTCTCAAGTCAATAACGCTCTTCAAGCTTTTGTTAGCCAATTACCTGCTGTTCCACCCACATCTACTCCAAACAACAACACTTTGGAGAATCCTCATTCAGGATTGGTTAATTCACGCAGCGGTGGAACCCCTAGTGAAACACAAGAGAGAGACCCAGGTAATCCAGTTAACTCTGATTTACAAAATCTAGTACTAACCTTGCAGAAACAGCTTAAGGAGCAAAATGAACGCATAGAGCAAATACCTGGAGTACCGCCCGTGATCAAGGGAGTGGATATAGATAAATATTCCCAACAACCATGGAAGCCAAGTGCTGCTCCCCTCCCAATTCCAAAGAAGTTTAAGATGCCTGATATTCCAAAGTATGATGGTACATCAGATCCACGAGATCACGTTACTGCATTCACAACAGGTGTCAAGGGCAATGATTTGACTAAGCAAGAAATTGAGTCGGTCTTGGTCAAAAAATTCGGTGAAACACTCACTAAAGGAGCCTTAACATGGTATTCTCTTTTACCCGAAAATTCTATAAATTCGTTTGCTGAGCTTGCAGATTTATTTATCAAAGCACACTCGGGAGCTCAAAAAGTTGAAAAGCGAATGGAAGATATCTTCAAAATCAAGCAAGGAGACTCAGAGTTACTTAGAGAGTTTGTAGATAGATTTCAACGGGAAAGAATGACGCTGCCACGAGTACCTGACAATTGGGCAGCCATAGCCTTTGCTAGTAATTTGAATGAGAAGAGTTCAGAAGCCACGAGGCGACTCAAAGAAAGCCTTCGAGAATTCCCAGCAACAACGTGGAATAATGTCTACAACAGATATAGTACAAAGATGAGGATTGAAGAAGACATTATTTTACGACATAAAACTGAAGAAAAGGTAAGCTCAAGGCGTGTGGAAAATGAAAAGAGATCCGGTAAAAACAGGTACGAACCATACATGGGACCTGCGGGAAAGGACTCACGATCAAGGCAAGATAATCAAAGGTACGATCACAAACCTAGGAACAGGGAATCAGGCTCCTCATCAAGGTTCGGGAATGATCGAAACACACGCGGGTCACGAGACGATGATGGAAGTCTAAAGGCAAGGTTCGGTGGTTACAACTTCAATGTAAGCACCTCTGAACTCGTGGCTGTTTTAAGGAGCATGGGAGATAAGGTACGATGGCCAAAGGAAATGCGATCAAATCCGAACAGACGAAACCCTGATCATTGGTGCAAATTTCATAACGATCATGGGCATAAAACATTAGATTGCAGGTTTCTACAAGGTGAAGTTGATCATTTGTTAAAACAAGGGTATCTTACTAAGTTGTTCAGTGAGAAAGGTAAACAAGCATACATGAAGAACAGACAGGAGCCTCCAAAACCACCTTCGCCCAAGAGAACTGTCAACGTTATAAGTGGAGGTGAAGAGATCAATGATGTGTCATATAAAAAGGTTTCAAAAGTGACAATTACTCACGGGAAGCGGCCTCGACATGTACTGGAAGAGGAGAATGTTATATTCAACAACGCAGACGCCGAGGGACTCATAACTCCGCATAACGACGCACTGGTAATATCTTTACTTGTACATGATACTAACGTGAAATGAGTTTTGGTTGATCCAGGTAGTTCTGTAAATATTGTTTTAATACGGGTATTGCGCGAGATGCAAGTGGAGGATAAATTAATACCAAAGGCGCATACTTTGTCGGGATTTGATAACTCTAGTGTTGTAACAAAAGGGGAGGCAATACTTACCACATTCGCAGAAGGCGTCGTTAAAGATACCAAATTTCAAGTGGTAGATATGGAAATGGCTTACAATATGATTCTTGGGAGGCCATGGATTCATGACATGGAAGCTGTTCCTTCAACTTTACATCAATTTATTAAATTCCCATCTCCATGGGGAATATGCAAAATCAGAGGCGATCAACAAACATCTAGAAGAATCAATTTCCTTGTAGATTAAACTGTTAAAGGTGAAGACAAATAACAATTACAGAATTTAGGTGAGGGTAACACGGAAACAACCTCACCTGAGCAAAAGCAAACAGATCTGGATTCAAGACCTGATACCATTCAAGAACCGAAGGAGAATGAGAACATCAAAACAACGATAGAAGAGCTAGAGGCCATGGTGTTATTTATACATTGGCCTGAGAGAAAAGTGTACATAGGAGCTAATCTTAGCCCGGAGGTAAAACGTAAATTGATTGAATTTTTAAAAGCTAATGCGGACTGTTTTGCTTGGTCCCATTCTGACATGACAGGGATATCATCGGAAGTCATGACTCATAAGTTGAATGAAGATCCATCATATCCTCCCGTCAAGCAAAAGAAAATAAAGCAAGGAACTTTCAAAAATAAGGTGATTCAAGAGGAAGTTCAAAAGTTGCTAAAAATCGGTTCAATTCGTGAGGTAAAATATCCCAACTGGTTAGCTAATACTGTTGTGGTTCCTAAGAAGAACGGTAAGTGGCGAGTCTGTGTAGATTACACAGACCTTAATAAAGCCTGTCCAAAAGATTCCTTTCCTTTACCCCACATAGATCAGTTAATTGATGCTACTGCAGGGCATGAACTATTAAGTTTTTTAGATGCATATTCAGGCTATAATCAAATCAAGATGGATCTAGGTGATGAGGAAAAAACTTCTTTTATAACAGACAGGGGGACTTATTGTTACAAGGTAATGCCCTTCGGTCTTAAGAATGCAGGTGCAACGTATCAAAGGTTGGTCACCCAAATGTTTCAAGAACATTTAGGTAAAACCATGGAAGTATATATAGATGATATGCTAGTTAAAACTCAGCATTCAGAAGATCATATATCGCATTTATCTGAAACATTTAAAATTCTACGAAAATATAATATGAAGTTGAATCCAGAAAAATGTGCATTTGGTGTGGCATCAGGAAAATTTTTAGGTTTTCTTGTTTCTAACCGTGGTATTGAAGTGAATCCTGCACAGATTAAGGCCATTGAAGAAATTCCAGATATACTTTCCAACAAGAAAGAGGTTCAAAGACTAACAGGAAGAATCGCAGCTTTGGGAAGGTTCATTTCTAAATCATCGGAAAAATATTTTAAATTCTTCTCGGCTCTTAAGAAGCAGGATCATTTTGAATGGGATGAGGAGTGTCAACAAGCACTTAGGGATTTGAAAACATACTTGTCAAATCCACCTTTGCTAGCAAAACCCAAGGCTGGGGAGAAACTTTTCATCTACCTTACTGTTTCAGAAGTTGCGGTAAGCGCGGTTTTGGTACGAGAAGAGCAGGGTAAACAATCTCCTATCTATTATGTTAGTAAATCTTTGTTAGTGCAGAGACACGGTATCCACAATTGGAAAAATTAGCACTTGCTCTAATCATGGCATCTAAGAAGTTAAGGCCTTACTTTCAATGTCATCCCATTGTTGTAGTGACTGCATACCCCCTACGTAATATATTGCATAAACATGAATTGTCAGGGAGGTTAGCTAAATGGGCCATAGAGCTAAGTGAATATGAAATCACGTACTTACCTAGAACAGCAATAAAATCACAGATATTAGTTGATTTCGTCGCTGACTTTAGCCAAGGGATGCAAATAGAAGCAGAAAAAGAAGTACAAGTACTTAATGGTGCTAATCTAGGAACATGGATCTTATTTACTGATGGCTCATCTAATGTAAAGGGTGCAGGATTAGGAATTATTTTAGTATCACCTTCAGGTGAAACTATTAGGCAAGCCATTAAATGTCATTCTGTAACTAACAATGAAGCGGAGTATGAAGCTGTGATTGCAGGTTTAGAATTGGCACGAGAACTTGGTATAAATCAAGTAGTGATCAAAAGTGATTCGCAGCTCGTGGTTAATCAAATGCTGGGGACCTACACAACTAGGGAAGCAAGGATGCAACAGTACTTAAAAAAGGTACGGGAACTGATAAAGCAATTCCAAACTTGGAAGGTCATACAGATATCGAGGGATGAAAATGTTAAAGCAGATGCCTTAGCTAATCTCGCATCCGCAGCTGATGTAGCAAAAGATGCAAATGCTGCAATTATACATTTATTTCACTCAGTTCTCGATCCAGATAAGAATGAGGTAAATTTTAATAATTTAACTTGGGATTGGAGAAACAAAATTGTTGCTTTTTTACAGTATGGAACCATCCCTAATGATAAAAAGCAAGCACATGCACTTCGCAAAAAGGCTGCTCGTTACTGTTTAAAACAAGGGAATCTTTATCGTAAGATGTTCGGTGGTCCATTAGCAAGATGCCTCGGACCTTCTCAAACGGATATGTAATGAGGAAATACATGAGGGGCAGTTGCGGGAATCACGGCAGGAGGNCAAGGCCTCGGAAGCACGGAGTGAATGAGAAAACAGGTGATGACCCTTTGGGTCGTCACATTCTCCACCTCTAAAACAACCGTTCGTCCTCGAACGGACAAAAGAAAGAAGTACCTGAGTCGGGAAAAAGATAGGGATAACGGCTCCGCATATCAGACTCGGACTCCCAGGTCGATGCCTCAGGAGGCTGACCTCTCCACTGAACACGCACTGAAGGAAAACTCTTCGACCTCAACTGTCGAACCTGCCGATCTAGAATAGCCACCGGCTCCTCCTCATAAGACAGATCCTTGTCCGCCTGGACAGTGCTGAAATCTAACACGTGGGCTGGATCGCCGTGATACCTCCGAAGCATGGACACATGAAAAACTGGATGCACGGCTGACAAGCTAGGCGGCAAGGCAAGCCTATAAGCCACCTCTCCCACACGGTCGAGAATCTCAAATGGGCCAATGAACCTAGGGCTAAGCTTGCCCTTCTTCCCAAATCTCATCACGCCCTTCATAGGCGACACTCGGAGTAATACTCGCTCACCAACCATGAAAGCTACATTTCGAACCTTACGATCTGCATAGCTCTTCTGCCTGGCTGAGCCGAACCAAGCCTATCCTGAATGATCTTGACCTTGTCCAAGGCCTCCTGAACCAAATCCGTACCTATCAACCGAGCCTCTCTCGGCTCAAACCATCCAACCGGAGACCGACACCGCCTACCATACGACGCCTCATAAGGAGCCATCTGAATGCTGGACTGGTAGTTGTTGTTGTAGGCAAACTCCGCTAAAGGCAAGAACTGATCCCACGAACCTCCAAAGTCTATAACACAAGCTCGGAGCATATCCTCCATTATCTGAATAGTCCGCTCGGACTGTCCGTCCGTCTGAGGATGGAAAGTTGTGCTCAAATCAACCTGGGTGCCCAACTCTCGCTGAACTGCTCTCCAGAAGCGCGAGGTAAACTGCGTACCCCGGTCCAAAATGATAGATACCGGCACCCCATGAAGGCGAACAATCTCTCTGATGTAGATCTCAGCTAACCTCTCGGATGAATAAGTGGCTGCAACAGGAACAAAATGCGCTGACTTGGTCAGCCTATCAACAATGATCCAAATCGCATCAAACTTCTTCCGGGTCAACGGGAGTCCAGTAACAAAATCCATAGTAATCCTCTCCCACTTCCACTCGGGAAGCTCAATCCTTTGAAACAGTCCACCAGGCCTCTAATGCTCGTACTTAACCTGCTGACAGTTCAAACAACGAGCCACATATGCAACAATATCCTTCTTCATCCTACGCCACCAATAATGCTGTCGCAAGTCATGATACATCTTCGCGGCGCCTGGGTGAATAGAATACCGGGAACCATGGGCCTCCGCCAAGATCAACTCTCGAATCCCATCAACATTGGGCACACAAACTCGCCCCTGCAGTCTCAAGACACCATCATCATCTAAGGTCACCTTCTTGGCACCTCCACGCCGCACCGTGTCTCTCAGGACCCACAAAGGGGGATCATCAAACTGCCGATCGCGGATACGCTCCAATAATGAAGAACGAGAAACCGTGCAAGCTAACACTCGGCTAGGCTCAGAGATATCCAACCTCACAAATCGATTGGCCAAAGCCTGAACATCCAAAGCAAGCGGCCTCTGGCTGGCCGGAATATAAGCAAGACTACCCATGCTGACGGACTTCCTACTCAATGCATCGGCCACCACATTGGCCTTTCCCGGGTGGTACAAGATAGTAACATCATAATCTTTCAGCAACTCCAACCACCTCCTCTGCCTCAAATTCAACTCCTTTTGCTTGAACAAGTACTGAAGACTCTTGTGATCAGTGTACACCTCACACGTCACACCATATAGATAATGTCTCCAAATCTTCAAAGCATGAACAATGGCTGCCAACTCTAGATCATGAACCGGATAATTCTTCTCGTGGATCTTCAACTGCCTCGAAGCATAGGCTATGACTCTGCCATCCTGCATCAATACTGCACCAAGCCCCATACGGGAAGCATCACAATAGACTGTATAAGGCCCTGAACCTATGGGCAAAACCAATACCGGTGCCGTAGTCAGAGCTGTCTTGAGCTTCTGAAAGCTCGTCTCACACTCATCCGACCATCTGAACTGGGCACCCTTCTGGGTCAGCCTGGTCATCGGGGCTACGATAGATGAAAACCCCTCCACGAACCGGCGATAGTAGCCTGCTAACCCCAAAAAACTCCGAATCTCTGTAGCTGAAGCTGGTCGAGGCCAGTTCTTGACTGCCTCAATCTTCTTCGGGTCCACCTGAATACCCTCTTCTGATACAACGTGACCCAGAAACGCTACTGAACTCAGCCAGAACTCACACTTGGAGAACTTGGCATATAACTGACTATCCCTCAGAGTCTGAAGAACCACTCTAAGGTGCTGCTCATGCTCCTCCCGGCTGCGGGAGTACACCAAAATATCATCAATAAAGACTATCACGAACAAGTCCAAATTAGTCCTGAACACTCGGTTCATCAACTCCATAAATGCTGCTGGGGCATTGGTCAACCCAAATGACATGACCAAAAACTCATAATGCCCATACCGAGTGCGGAATGCTGTCTTAGAGACATCGGATGCCCTAATCCTCAGCTGGTGGTAGCCAGATCTCAAGTCTATCTTTGAAAACACCTTCGCGCCCTGAAACTGGTCGAACAAATCGTCAATCCTCGGTAGTGGATACTTGTTCTTTATCGTTACCTTGTTCAACTGCCGGTAATCTATGCACATCCTCATCAATCCGTCCTTTTTCTTGACAAATAACACCAGTGCACCCCAAGGCGAGACGCTGGGTCTAATGAAACCCTTCTCAAGCAAATCCTGCAACTGACCCTTTAACTCTTTCAACTCCGGCCATGCGATACGGCGGGATAGAAATGGGCTGGGTGCCCGGAGCCAAATCAATACAGAAGTCAATGTCCCTGTCGGGTGGCATACCAGGCAGGTCTGAGGGGAAAACATGTGGAAACTCCCGGATAACAGGCACAGAATCTATAGGAGGAACCTCAGCACTGGAATCACGAACATAGGCCAAATAGGCCAAACATCCCTTCTCGACCATACATCGAGCCTTTACATATGAGATAACACTGAGAGTGGCATGACCTGGGGTCCCTCTCCACTCCAAACGGGGCAAATCTGGTAAAGCTAAGGTCACGGTCTTGGCGTGGCAATCCAAGATGGCATGATACAGGGACAACCAATCCATCCCTAATATGACGTCGAAATCCACCATGTCTAAGAGCAATAAATCAACACAGGTCTCAACACCCTCAAACACTACCACACAGGAACGATGAACTCGGTCGACCACTATAGAATCACCCACCGGTGTAGATACATATACAGGAACACCCAAGGCATCACTAGGCATAACCAAGTACGGTGAAAAATAGGATGACACATACGAATACGTAGACCTAGGGTCGAATAGCACTGAAGCATCCCTATCACAGACCAGAATAGTACCTGTAATAGTTGCATCTGAAGACTCAGCCTCTGGCCTGGCTGGAAGAGCATAACACCGGGGCTGGGCCCTACCTCCCTGAACCACATCTCTGGAATGGTCGGCTGCTGGCTGGCCTCTACCTCTGGTGGTCTGAGCTCCACCTCTATGATCTCTACCTCCACCTCTATGACCTCTACCCCCGCCTCTAGCTGGCTGGGCGGCCTGTGGATCACCTGATGCCTGAATCATGGGGCGAGGACCCTGCTGCTGGGAACTACCCGAAGCTCGAGGGCAGAATCTGACAATGTGACTCGGGTCACCACAATCGTAACAAGCCCTCGGCTGCTGAGACTGCTGACCCTGTCGACCTGAATGTCCTCCCCGAAAACTCTGAAGTGGCGGTGCACTGATGGGAGCTGGTGGTGCACTGAAAGACTGCTGATCAGAATAATGCGGCTGAGAACCAGTGCCGCCTGAAGTACCATGAGAGACCTGGAGAGCTGACTGAAAGGGCCTCGGAGGATGGCCTCTACCATAAGAATCTCTACCTCCAGACGAGGTACCACTGAATCTACCTGCATGACGGGGCCTCTTATCTGACCCATGACCACCTCCCCGTGCAAGAGCCATCTCAACTCTACGGGCCGCATTGGCCGCCTCCTGAAAAGAAATCTCACTCCCGGCTCCCATAGCCATCTGGAGACGGATCGACTGAATCAATCCCTCAATAAACCTCCGCACCCTCTCTCTCTTGGTGGGGAGTATGACAATAGCATGGCGAGCTAGATCAATGAACCGGGTCTCATACTGTGTGACTGTCATAGAGCCCTGCTGAAGGCGCTCAAACTGCCTGCGAAGAGCATCTCGCTGAGTAACGGGGAAAAACTTCTCCAAGAACAACTCTGCAAACTGGTCCCAAGTCAGAGATGGCGACCCTGCTGGTCTAGCTAAACAATAGTCCCTCCACCAATTCTTGGCGGATCCAGATAGACGAAAGGTGGCGAAGTCGACCCCATTGGTCTCCACAATACCCATAGTCCGAAGAACCTCATGGCAGCTATATAAGAAATCCTGGGGGTCCTCTGAAGAAGCACCGCTGAATGTGGTGGTGAAGAGCTTGGTGAACCTATCCAGCCTCCACAAAGCATCTGCAGACATAGCCGCTCCATCGCCGGTCTGAGTCACAATACCCGGCTGAACTGCCACAGCTGGCTGAACCGCTGGAACCTGAGCCTGGGGAGCTACCTGCTCCGGAGTAGTGTAGAAGGAGTCTGAACCCCTCCTCCAGCCTGAGAAGTGGCTGGTGCTACTGGAAGCAAACCCGCCCGAGAGATGCTCTCCATAAAGCCACCCACCTGACCAAAGCGTCTTGAAGAACTGGGGTGGCATAAACCCCTCTGGTACCTGAGCTGGGCCCACCGGAGCTGTTGGGGCTGGAACCTCCTCATCATAATCAACATGAGGCTCCACCTCTAGGACTGCTTCTCGGGGCTGAGCTTTGCCCAGGCCTCGGCCTCGCCCTCTGCCCCTCGTAGGAGCTGCTGCTGGGGGCTCGGGCTGCTGCACGGTAGAAGAGGAAGCACGTGTTCTCGCCATCTGCGAAAGAACAGAGTAGAAAGACAATCAGTATTTGAGAAACAGAATCGCACGACAAGAAAGAACAAAAGTGAAGTTTTTCCTAACTCTGTAGCCTCTGGGGGATAAATACAGACGTCTCCCTACTGATCCCTCAGACTCTACCGAGTTTGTCCGTGAGTTGTGAGACCTATGTAACCTAGTGCTCTGATACCAACTTGTCACGACCTGGATTTCCCACCCTCGGGAGTCGTGATGGCGCCTACTATTAGGAGCTAGGCAAGCCAACTATTGATTATCTCTTTTAGCAAACCTCGACATTAATAAAAACAACGAAACATTTAATATAAAACGGAAGTCTTAAATATAAGTAAACGGAAAACAATGCGGAAGTTCAAAACAACTCTACCCAAGAACTGGAGTCACAAACTCACGAACGTCTAGAGAATGCTAAATACAATGTCTAAATAAAAACATAATTCTGTTTGTTCCGGTACAAAGGATAACAAACTAAAGTAAAGATAGAAGAGACTCCGGGCCATGCGGACGCTAGCAAGGCTACCTCGGGATCTCTGGACTGAAGTCAGCTCCTAAAACTCCTACTGCTGTCCAAAAGCTGCTCCGGCACCGTGATCTGTGCAAAAAGATGCACAGAGTGTAGCATCAGCACAACCGACCCCATGTGCTGGTAAGTGCCTGGCCTAACCCCGGCGAAGTAGTGACGAGGCTAGACCGGACTACCAAACAAACCTGTGCAGTTCAATATATATGTATGCAATATAAAGGTATACAGAAATTAACCAGTCAAGGGGGAGGGGGAGCATGCTGTAGGGGCTGTAACAGTTCAGGTATAAAATCAATAATTAAGGAATGAAACAGTACAACTACAATAGCAACGAGAGTAGGAAATCAACAGTTGCACGGCACCATCCTTCGTGCTTTTACTCTCATTCTCACCCAAACAATCATATAAAGTGCACGGCATCACCCTTCGTGCTTTACCTCACAAAATGATGGCACGGAATGATCCTTCGTGCATAAACACTCATATCATGGCACGGAATGTTCCTTCGTGCATTAGTAATCATATCATGGCACGGAATGTTCCTTCGTGCATTAGTATTCATATCACAATCGTGCACGGCATCACCCTTCGTGCTTTATCACTCGTCCTCACCCAAACAACAATCACAAACAATGGGGCGAGGGGATAGACAAACAATAATAGAAGTCCCGGCAAGGGAAACACAAGTAAACAATTAAATCCCGGCAAGGGAACAACAATAATAACTTTCACATCCCGGCAAGGGAGGTAATCAATACACGAATACAGCCCGGCAAGGGAATAATCACATTTCTTTCTCTTTCTTTCTTTTCTTACTCAATAATTACTTTATCATTCGAGCCAACGCTCCAAAGAGTTCACAAATCATAATTCTTTCTCATACTCTTCACATTATATAGAGTTCATCAATTACACGAGGAAGAGTCACAACAAAATAGGAATAAACACAATATACGGACTCACGGTCATGCTAGACACCAGTGTATAGATACTCGTCACCATGCCTATACACCGTACTCAATCAATTAGCAATTAGCAAACAAGACTCAACTCCTATTCCCTCAAGCTAGGGTTAAACCAAACACTTACCTCAACTTCCACAGCTAAATCAATCCACAACGACCGCCTTCCCTCTCGAATTCGGCTCCAACTCAATCAAATCTATGAAATAACGACTTTACAACATTAATATAAGCTAAACAAATCAAACCCAATGCCTAAATATAGTTTTCTAAGCTTTCTTCCCAAAATTCCAAAAATCGACCCCGGGCCCGCTTGGTCAAAACCCGAGGTTCGAACAAAATTCATATCACCCATTCCCCCACGAGCCCGGATATACAATTTATTTTCAAATTCGACCCCAAAACGAGGTCTAAATCAAAGGAAGTTGAAAAGCCCTAATTCTACCCAATTCCCCCAATTTCAACTCTAGATTACATGTTTTAGGCCTAGGATTTCAATGGATGATGATAGAAAATGGAGAAACGAGTTGGATAATACATACCCAAGAAGATTTGGTGAAGAATCGCTCTACAAGTCGCCTAGGGGCTGCGGAGAAGAAGAGCTCGTGTGAATTTTTGAATAAAACCCGTCACTGTTCTGTTTTTAGGCTTTTAAATTAACTGGGCAAAAATACCCTATGCGTTCGCGACACAGGGGTCGCGTTCGCGAAGCAGGGGGAACTGGAAGCATCGCGTTCGCGATAGGGGTCTGCGAACGCGTAGAGTTAATTACTGGGGTCCCAGATTTTGGCTTATGCGAACGCGTGAATGAATACGCGAACGCGTTGAAGGGGGGCTGGCACTACGCGAACGCGTGAAATTGAACGCGAACGCGAAGAAGGGGACACCACAGGCAGTGCGAACGCGAGCTGAAGGCCGCGATCGCGAAGAAGAAAAAGCCTGTGCAAAAATTGTAGAAAATCTTATACTTTTCCTAAGTTCAAAACATCCCGAAACACCTCCGAAACTCTCCCGAGCCCTCGGGGCTCCTAACCAAACACACACACTAACTCAACAACATCCTACGAACTTAGCCGTGCGATCAAATCGCCAAAATAACATCAAAACAATGAATTAAACCTCAAAATCATCACTTTTTCATCAAACTTCATAAACTATCATTTTTTAGAGATTTAGGTCCGAAACACGTCAAATGACGTCCGATTTCAACCAAATTTCACAGAAAGTGCTTAAACCACATATAAGACCTGTACCGGGCGCCGGAACCAAAATACAGGCCCGATACCAACACGTTCTAATCAATTTCCTTTTCAAATTTTCATATTAATTTCAGAAAAACAATTTCACAGAAAAATTCATTTCTCGGGCTCTAGACCTCGGAATTCGACTCCGGGCATATGCCCGAGTCTCATATTTTTCTACGGACCCTCCGGGACCGTCCAATCATGGGTTCGGGTCCGTTTACCCAAAATGTTGACCAAGTCAACTTTAATCATATTAATATCAGAATTTAGCATTTTTCACACAGAATTCATATTTAAGCTTTCCGGCTATGCGCCCGGACTGCGCACGCAAATCGAGGCTACTAAAAATGAGGTTTTCAAGGACTCGGAAGCACGAAGTGAATGAGAAAACAGGTGATGACCCTTTGGGTCGTCACAAGACATAATTTCACATGTACAAATTTATTAAGAATTTTTCATGAGTTCAAATAAACAAACCAGTTTAGTGGTAACTATTTATTACTCACAAAATTCTCAATTTACAAGTGAAGATACATGTAACTCATAAAATTATTTTATGGCAAATTATGGACCACAACTTAAAAGCCATGCCAATAATATAAAACTCATACAAATATCGTCATATTTCACTTAATTACAACCTCCAACCAGAGAACAAAATTTTTCATCGAAAATCAAAGACTAGTAATCACGTAGGGCATGAAAACATAAACTAAAATTTGAGAAAATTCTTATGCACAAATATGCCAAACGCTCCAATCATTAGTCATCCAGGATATCAAACAGAGGATTTCACTTTCTCACAAAATAATTATATCATGACACAATATCAATTATACTCTGTAAGACCTAGTCAATAAAATCTTACACCTCTATTGTTGAATTTAATATAACAACACGTCCTATTTATTAATAGCCAATGTGTAAACCTATTATATCACCAGTATTTAATCATGGAGACCATGGGGAGTCACCCCCACCACCATTGAATTAAAAACAAATTAAAATTATTAAAAAATAATTTTCAGAAAATAGAAAAACGTCCAAAACACAGTCCAAACGACCTCAAAACGCCGAAAAATACCCTGATTCACTGCTATAGCAGTGAGTTTTTCTCACCATGTCGTTTCCGATGGACCCATCAAATTTCAGCTCAATCGGAGTCCGTCAAGTTCACTGACCTCCGAAAATACCGGCAATTCGGTCAAAATCAGGTTTTGCTTTTTTCTAGGGTTTACCCAAAAAAATATCCAGATCATCCCAATCAAATATCAATAAAAAACAGATATCTCATGATTACAAGAATAATCCATTTCTTTTTGGCACAGTCAATTCACAAAACAGCAGTGCAGTTTTTCAGAAAACCACATATACATGTAATTCAAAAAACGCACATAAACACGATATTCTTGTTTCATGAAAAACTTAGTTATCTAATTAGATGTGAGTGGGCTCTGATACCAATTGATGGATTATTATATGCAGCGGAAGCAATCCAGTATCAAAATCACATGTAATCTAGACAACTAGTGTATGCGGGATTTTACGGGTTACTTCTTGAAGCGTGAACAAAACTCGTTTATCACGTGAGCCTCCAATTCCACAGCAACTTAATGAATTCTCCAACACCCGCACGATCACGATCTCGGAACGTTCCACGGTCTTCTACTGTGTTACCCAAATAATACCCGAAAAATAGTAATTTCGTGTGGGCAAAATATTCTAGGAAAAAGGGCTGAAAATTTCGGCCACTATGACTACTCCCTCTAGATGGAAAACCTTATGTAATTATAGTAAAAGTTTTAAGGGTTAAAACCCTTTCCCAAAACCTGTTAGGTTTTCCTTTCCACCAGAAAAAGGATTCCTTTATTTCCTATTATTTAGGCACAACAGGGACCACAGAATTTAATTAACAAGGCTCCAATTATGGAATTAATTTCTAATTTTCGAAATTAATATCTACCATAATTAATTACGAATTATTCCACTAAAAACTCGTAATGCACTCCTTATTCAATTTCAAAATTCATCCATTAAATCTTATTTAACTTCCCATGTTAAGATTCAAATACTAATCAACTAAATTAAATTACTGACGATTTAATTTATTGATTATTTCCTTTAGACTTTCGCTTAACTTATTTCATGATACAAAATCCACCGGCTGGGTTTTACACATGAAAACTTATAAGCTTTCATAAAGGTGTATCATCAATCTCTAAACCAAGACATGGATTCCATCAACTAACTATTACTTCGCCAATGTACATTATTATTATCCAATTTACCAGGCATATTGACCCACGAAAGAATTTCGCCTTTTAATAAATCAAAACAATAATAATATACACAGCTAATAATAATATCAAGATTAAGAGTATAAGTACATTTAATGGCTAGAGAGTTTATTTTATTAAGTCGGTATAAAATACTTATCTCTACTTGGTCCATTCAATACATACAAAATGTACTAGCACAAGAAGTTGGAATTAAACCATTCCCATAATCAAGATAAATTATATTTAATCTTGTGCTACAATCATTCCTGATGGTTTGTCCAATTCCATCATTAGATTGTGAACTGAAACTTTATACTTATAAGAACCGATGATCTAATCTTCCGTGTATAAGCTAAACTCTATACACTAAATCATCTACTATATAAGCAAAGGACACCGACTAATATATGATCTATTAAAACTTTATTAAATTTGAGTGAACNNNGGCCAGCAAAGAAAATCTTGGGCATTCAAATCCACCGACACAGAGATAGAAATGAGTTATTTCTGTCCCAAAAGCAATACATTGAGAAGGTACTCAAGAGGTTCAATATGACAGATGCAAAAGTGGTTAGTACTCCTCTTGCTAAACACTTCAAATTGAGTATTAGTCAGAGTCCATCTACTGATGAAGAGAAAAAGGAGATGTCTCGTATTCTTTACTCTTCTGCCGTTGGTAGCTTGATGTATGCTATGGTTTGCACTAGACCAGATATTGCACATGCCGTTGGCACTGTTAGCAGATTCATTTCCAATCCTGGAAAAGAACATTGGGATGCAGTAAAATGGATATTAAGGTATTTAAAAGGTACTACAGATTTGAAGCTGTGCTTTGGCAATGGCAAGCCTGACTTGTTTGTTACACAGACTCTGATTTAGGAGGCAATCTTGATAATTCAAGATCCACTTCCGGTTATTTGATCACTTTTGCAGGGGGAGCTGTTTCTTGGCAATCTAGACTACAGAAGTGCATAGCTCTATCCACCACAGAAGCCGAATATATTGTTGTCACAGAAGGTGCCAAAGAACTATTATGGATGAAGGAGTTTATTAATGATCTTGGCTTTGAGCAGCCACGGTACATCTTATTTTGTGATAATCAGAGTGCTATCTGTCTCACCAAGCACTCCACTTTTCATTCTAAGACCAAACATATAAATAGAAAGTATCATTGGATAAGAATGGCCGTGGAAGAGAAATTATTTGAGGTTGAGAAGATACACACTGATGAAAATCCTTCGGATATGTTGACAAAGGCGGTGGTTGCAGATAAACATGAATTTTGTAGAAAATTGGCAGGCATGAAGCCTGTCAATAATTCCTATACTTGAAGACACATTTGGCCCCTTGGCTGGAGGGGGAGTTTGTTGGGCACATGCCCATGTTGTCCAGCCAAAGGCCCAATGGCTTAATCCTATTCTCTTTTGGTTTCCAATCCTATTTGGAATTGGATTCGGTTTATTCCTATTTTGAGTGGGTTTTGGCTTTAAGAGAAAGCACCACTCATGATCTATAAATAGGACAACCTTGGAGAATTATTCTAAGCTCATTGATACAAGTCTTTGAAAGACTTAAGCACATAAGAGTGGGTTTTGAGAGAGCTTTCATCAAGAGAGAAGAGAGAAAAAAAGTATTTGTTTTGCTGCAGATTTTTATTCCGACCAGCCAACTTCAAATCACGTTTTCCGATTCGTTAACCGTTGGATCGGACTGAAATTTTGACTGAGTGTTCGTAACATCTTGGTCTTGGATTTGAATGGTGGAGATCGGATTTGGAGGCTCGTAGCATCTGATTTCGAGCCTCGAACAGCAGCTTCGTTTTGTGGATTATACTCTTTCTTCAATTGATTAGTTGTTGCTCTTGTTGCTATTGTTGCTCCGTGTTTGGCCCTTGTTGTGTAGCCAATTTGGAGAACTTTTGTAACCCTCTTATTGTTATAGTGGAGCTTTTTGGATCTTTGTGATCCCGTGGTTTTTACCTTCGATTTGAAGGGTTTTCCACGTTAAAATTTGGTGTTCTTTATCTTCTTTATTTTCGGATTTGCCTCTTCCTCGCCATAACAATTTCCACATAATTCTCCGATTTATAATTTTTATAGTGAACTACCTTTACGATACGTGCGTTGCGCTTGTATCCCGTCTCAATAAATACATTTTATAAAAATTACATAAATACTATATTAGTTAATTACACTTGAGTTATAAAATAAGTTTAAGAAAAAAATGTGAGTTCTTAAAATGATAATTGTTGACTTTATTTAGCAACTCAATAATAAAAAAATAAAAAACAATGACAATATAGAAGTAATCAATCATCTTAGTTGATATTTTCAATTTAAGATTTATTAATTACTAAAATTTCACAAGTTTTCATGCTTATCTTTTACTTAGGTTATAAATAAAAATTAAAAAAAGTATATAATTGATGGATTATAATAAGCAGCGGAAGTAATCCCAATATCAAAATCACATGTAATCTAGACAACTAGTATAAACGAAATTTCACGGGTTACCTCTTGGAGTGTGAACATATCTCTTCTATCACGTGAGCCTTCAGTTCCATAACTTCTTAATGGAATCTCCATCACCCGTACAATCGTGATCTTCAAATGTTCCACGATCTTCTACTGTGTTACCTAAATAATACCCGAAAATAGCAATTTCATGTGGCGAAATTTCTAGGAAAAGGGCTGAAATTTCGGCCACCTCTTCTCTTTCTTTTCTAGGAGGAAAACCTTATTTTTATTTATAGCACAAGTTTTAAGGATTAAAACCCTTTTTCAAAATCTGTTAGGTTTTCTTTTCCACCAAAAAAAGGATTCCTTTATTTCCTATTATTTGGACACAACAAGGACCACAAAATTTAATTAACAAGGCTTCCAATTATGGAATTAATTTATATTTTTCGAAATTAGTATCTACCATAATTAATTACGAATTATTCCACTAAAAATTAGTAATTGCACTCCTTATTCAATTTCAAAATTCATCCATTAAATCTTATTTAACTCCTCATGTTAAGATTCAGATACTAATCAATTAAATTAAATTACTGACGATTTAATTTATTGATTATTTCCTTTAGACTTTCGCTTAACTTATTTCATGTGTCGGATACAAAATCCACCGGTCAGGTTTACACATGAAATCTTATAAGCTCTCATAAAGGTGTATCATCAATCTCTAAATCGAGACATGGATTCCATCAACTAACTATTACTTCACCCATGTACATTATTATTATCCAATTTACCAGGCATATTGACCCACGAAAGAATCTCGCCTTTTAATAAATCAAAATAATAATAATGTACACAGCTAATAATAATATCAAGATTAAGCGTATAAGTACATTTAATGGCTAGAGAGTTTATTTTATTAAATCAGTATAAAATACTTATCTCTACTTGGTCCGTTCAATACATACAAAATGTACTAGCACAAGAAGTTGGAATTAAACCATTCCCAAAATCAAGATAAATTATATTTAATCTTGTGCTACAATCATCCCTGATGGTTTGTCCAATTCCATCATTAGATTGTGAACACAAACTTTATACTTATAAGAACCGATGATTTAATTTTCCGTGTATAAGCTAAACTCTATACACTAAATCATCTACTATATAAGCAAAGGACACAGACTAATATATGATCTATTTAAAACTTTATTAAAATTGAATGAACAATTATATCATAATAAATACTATATCTAAACTAAATCCATAATTAATAGTATATATCCCAACAATAATGATGAACATTGATCACATTTAACTAGCTCATTATGAAAAAATCATGCACATAGAAATCCTCATATACCGCAAGCTATCAATCTCTTTATCGGAGCTTTCAAAAGCTTAAGTACTGATAGAAATACTTAGCCGGATTTCTCTACATATACACTACATTATACTCTTATACGTAATCCTCAAGTAGACTAATTATCAAAAGAAAGTACTTGACCAAAGGCCTAGAAGCTATTCTTTCACCTGTAATAATAAATTGGAGCGCACTCATGGTGTATATAAGAAAAAAGAACATCTCCAATTTTCTTTTCTTTTCAAATACCTTCTGTTTTATGGTGTAATATAACACCTTTCGTTTCCTGTCGCATATGCACGAAAGTAATGTTCTAATAGAAAATTACCAAATTAGGCCAATATAAGGCTGGGTGAACCAGGAAGCTGGTAGTCAATGCATCTAGAAGATATGAATTTAACAAGACTAACTGATTAAGCACTCAAATTTGCATGTTATCTATATTCCTCAAGAAACTGCAACTGTAAGCAAAAAGGAGTTTGAATTTTCATGGATGATTTTATGTCGTAAGCAGGCCTCAAAAGATAATCACTTGAACTATCTCCATCTGCTCCTACATTGTCTTCGTTAATGTAATTCAGAGTAACTAGATTCCACCTATCAAGAAATTATATAACTCAAATTAAAATGGATTATGAGTTTCAGAAGAATGTCAATCAAAAGCAAATGACAATGCTTTATATCAGACGGAAAGATAATCATTTGATCAACCAAAAAAACACACTACAATAAACAATGACAAAACAAGAACGAAATGTTTGAATCAATGCAATAAAAAATGGCAGATGGGCTTCTCATCAGCCCAGCTGCCATCTGAAAGATGATTTATTATCAATTAGTGTTTCAACCTCAGGGATATATACTGGCTTAGTGCTCAAATTTCTGTACAGAATTGATTAGAGTGAAATGAAGGAATTTTATCCAGATGCATGAAGGCTTGAAAGGTAGAAACGGATCATTCTGCAAGGAGTCAAGCACACAACATGATTTTGGAAGTACTGATTTAAAATCGCTATCTCTGATATGTTACATATTTCCTTTTTACAAGAGCTAATTCTATTTTCCACTTCTTGCTTAAGTTTAAACAGAGTCCTCCTTCAAGGAAATAAACGAAATAATTGCACGAAACATTAACCAAACGGAAGTTATGACGACGGTATTAAGCAATCTAGATCTTGTCAAGTCTTCAATATGGCCATACAGATAAGGAAAAAGGATTTCATTGGCATTTCCCCCAGGTATATTTCACGATATTTAAAACGAATATGCCATGACATTCTACGCTTTTATACCAGCTACCGTGTTGTTCTGATGATCTTGTACTACCATCTAAAGGAAAAAATTCCTAACTCAAGTTCCATATACCAGGTAAAATAATAACATAGTTATAGGAAAGATAACTAAAACACTTATCACCCCACATAATTCTTAGTTCAGATTTTGAGAAACATAAGATAGATACAAGTACAAAAACAATCAAGCAGCAAAAGATTTTACCTTAATGCCAATGCCTTCAACAAGCTTAAGTTGAATGGATCCCATAACGGTTCCTGAGAGCATCTATGGCTTTCTCAACGGATTGTGACAGCTCGGGGATGGTTTGTTTGCAAACTGTAAAGTATGTCAGCCAGTTTATAAGATGTTCATCTGAATCCGAAAAGCAATTCAGAAGAATTTGCTACACTTTTGGCCAAGCCAATAAAGAAAGAATAAGAAAATACAGTCAATTACTTCATCTGCTTATCGTATTCAAGGTTATTATAGTGTTCAATTGTCAAAAACTTGCAGCATATAGTTGCAGTTACTAAAAAGCATATCCTCACAGTTGACAAAAGGCTAAGAACTTACGACGAGATCCACTAGCTTGAAGATCTGCCATGAATGTAGAATATGAAGCCTAGAGAGGAAAAATTAAATTAACTAATCGTAATGGCACAACAATTGAGATTCAATAGGAGCAGACTTGTTAAAGGCAATAGCAGATAATGGAAGATTTACCTTCATTGCCTCCCTGCCTTCACTGAATCGATCAGACATCTTTTTGTACTCCTTTTCTGCTTCATCTGCCACTTGATGACATCCTTGTGTCTGAATCTGTTTAATTACCCAAATATTAGAAGGAAAACGTAACGAAATAACAAACTTACAACAGATATGAAAAAGCTCTGGTATGTGGAATATGCTATATTATCTGAATAACTGTGTCATGGATGGTTCTTCTAGCCCTTTTAATTTGCTTAAGAAGTTGAAGTTACAACATAACAATGTAGAGAGCCAACGAAAGAAAACTACTTACACTAAAATTAAAACCCATGTTCAATGGAATTATGAAACAATGAAAAATCATGTAACTACAACGATTTTCCTTAATCAATTTTATTTGCAAAGCTTGATGGAAGCTTGTAAAGCATGAGATCAGCTTACAGCAGTCAAACTTCTAATCCTTGTTTACTTTATTTTAGGTCAATAACTCAAAACTGACCTAATCTCATAGAGCTTAAAAATGTTTTTTTTTCTTTTTCTAATTTCAGTAACAAAACTAAGGTGTTAAATCTAGATGCTCTTTCTTACTCAAATGACATGATTGAAGACCATTACTTTGCATTTAACAAGCTCCAGGTTCTATTATAGTATTCCCAATGCGATATATCTGGTTATTTTCCATCAAATAAATCGCTGACAAGATCATTACTTCATCGGAAAAGGAAACACATATCTCCTGCAAGTCTTTTATATATCCTCTTCCAATAAAGTGCAGCAAAATATTCTGGTTCATTTTTAAAAACAAAGCACAAAACTGCACTAATTGTCGTACAAAATGGACAAATGATTTGGTATTTTAACATTGGAATCCCACTCAGAAGAGCCTAGATTAACACTTCAGTGCTATATATCGCTATGTCAACAGACAATTTCCCAGAACTTGGCGTTAAGCTTGAATATTTGTGAGAGCCAAGAAATCTAGATATCCTATGCAGAGTATACACATTTTTGTCCACCATTGAGGAAGTTTCCATAAGCCTATTCATATTTAGCAAAAAGAACAGCTTTACTATGCTTAAAGCATATCTACCTGGCACTAAAACAGTTCTGAGAGGAATACTTATAACAAATCTAAGATTCTGAGTAAATCAGAATACAGTAACCATCCGTCGGATGATTAAACTTTGATAGTCGGGAATGTTCTAGAACATACTATTCAATTTATTGAGATCCTTACACCAAGTTTCTTACACCTAACTTCTTAGAAGCTGCATCTCAAAACGCAAAAGCAACATCAAAACAGAGAGAACAACAATTTGTTTCCGGTACAACTCATGCAAGTTCTTAAACTAGATCAATAAACCGGAAGCAGCTGACAGATCACCGAATTGAGAAATTTAGCAGGAAATCACCACATATCACACATAAATATACACACACATACATATTTATATATGCATAAGGGCTAACTCCACTACTGACCTAAGCACTAGCAAACGGCAAGAGCTTATGCTATAAAGTAGAAAGATGAAACACAGAAAATCACGAATATAAAGTCATCTTCATGAATGATGATCTATGGTTAAGTGTGTAAATTAAATACACATACACACACACACACACACACACACACACACACACACAGAGAGAGAGAGAGAGAGAGAGAGAGGCCTTGAGACGTTTCTGAAGGCGAGACTGAGAAGCCTCGAGGTCCTTAAGAATCTCCATATGCGATCGCTCAACGTCGCGCTTAATAGAGTCCAATCGAGACGATGCGAATTCCTTCAGATCCGCAATCGTTTTCAGATTTTTTACCGACACAGGGGAAACAACGGCAGGCTTCACCTGCTCCGGACTTGAAATATTGAAACTCTTCTTTCCCGTTGTCCTCTTCTTGTTGTTCTTCGACGATGACGATGTTGGCGTAGCGTTGAACATATTGAAATTGAACTCGAATGGCTTCGGAGACTCACTCATCGACTGGACAGGACTTCCCGCCGATGTCTTCCTCGTCGATCTCGATCTCTTCTTCATCTCTTCTCGAAGTTTCTCTCTGAAATGCGAATGACTGCTGCTAAGTTGAATTTGGGGGTTTTATACTGGCGGGTTTATTCAAATTTTTAAATTGCCACGTGGAAGTGAAGCTCAAGAAGCCGCTGATCTAATATATCGTGCAAATCATAATAAAGTACACGCAGTACAGGTACAAAATGCAAAGAATTCCAAAAAAATACTTTAAATATGCATGTAAAATCAATTTTTATCCCCATGGCAGCAAAATTATCCATTTTTTTATTTTATAAAAACATCTTTTGGTTATAACGTGATATTTTACTAGATATGAATTCGTAGAAGAATCTCTCAATTTTTTAAATTTTAATGAAATTTTATGATTCAATATCCTCAAATGGATGTGTATCTTTAGAATTGGGAAAGTGAAATTTCGCATGTTTATTATTTCTCTATCCAATTTTAATTCAAAAAAGAAATTTGGATTCGTTCAAAATATTCTCACTTTTTCCATATTTAAAAGAAAATTTCTACAAACAATATAGAATAATAGTTAATATAATATCAAGTTACATGTCTTTGGGAATGCATCTAGCCAAATGTTATTCCACTAAAATATCAAAATTTTATTCTCACATTTTCCTAATGTACGAAGACTTTTCCTATGGTAATATGGTATAATATTAAATCTGAAAAATGTTATTGTTTCCATCAAGTGGTAAGAATATTAACAGTCACAAAGATGGGATAAGGTCTGCATGCATCCTACCCAGATCTTATTTGGTGGGATTACACCGGGTATAATATTGTTATTGTTGTTGGTAAGAATAATGATAGCCACGTCGAGTGAAAAGCAACATCCTTTATCTCTAACCCATTTTAAGTCGTATTATATGGTGGTTTAAATTCGAAGTAGTGTTTGGATGTGTCTTTAATTTATTTTTTTGGACATGTTTTTAATTTATTTTTTTTAAATTAAGGTTTTATGAGTAAAAATAATTCCAAAAAATCATTCTAGGGTATAACCAAACAATATTTTGAAAGAAAAAAAAAGAAAAAGTAGAGCTATTTCCGAATTTTTAACCCTTGCGAAAAAACAAAAAAAAAAAAAACAAAAAAACTCTGCTAGAACATATAATTTATTGACATAATATTGTTACAAGATCTCCAACAGACCTTGTATTGAAAAAAAGGTGAAATTTTTTTTCTCTCTGTTTGATAAGTTGCTCACTTTTTCAAAATTTTGGATTTTATTTCAAGATTTTGGGAAGTTTGAAAACAACTTTTATATTTCCAAAATTTTTAAATTTCCTAACAAAGCTTCAAAACTTGAATCAAATTTTAGCCAAAAATCTTCACCTTTTCGAATGTACGAGGTCCATTCATTTTTTGACTAATTAATACCTTTTAAATTTTCAATATACGCTTTATTAACATTCTTATCAGAAATTTCAATTTGCTTAATTTTAAAGTAGAATAAATCATTATCAATTTCATCTTTGAACAAAATAATGAAGAGACATAGAAATTGCCTGAAAATGTCAAGGTTGTGAAAGATTTGCGAATTTGAATATCCACAAGTATTTTGGAAGAAATATTAATCATAACTTTTGTATAAACCGTATTATCGCAAGGAATTATGTATCTCAATTCTCAAACATTAATATTTTGATTAATCACTAGAAGCCTTCCCAACCCTCTAGTTATACCACTTGTTAGGTGAAAATAAATGTATCCATTGTTATTTGGTTTGGATTATTTTACCTAAAATTCAGTAAGTGTTACTAATCAGTTAATTAGAAACAATTTTAATCTAAAACCAAACAAGCCAAGTGATATGTCAAAAATTCTCTTTCTATTTTTCTAGGGCAAGCATGGCACTGATTATGACCATAGCATAATTCCTACTTGTATCCCTTCTTATTACCCTTTAGCACTGAAAATCAATTCCTTAATAGAGCAAAGCATATTGTCCTCTACTGCCAATACTTCCCTATCAAACTAATTCAAACTAAAATTTACGTTAATAATTCAATGTGTTTGTGTGAGAGAGAGAGAGAGGGGGGATGTTAAACAGCTTTTTCGACCTGATAACCAACACGGTTCGATACAAGCAGACCATCTCTTTTTGCCATCAAAACTAGAGATATTTACAGATTATATTGTTTGTCATCAACAACTGTACCAAAATGTCAGCATGATAAGTATAACCTGGAGATGAGACCTACACACTAGCAAATCTCAGTGTCAAACTTAAGAGATATGCCCACGCTGAAGAGCTCCTGGCATAATAACTTTGCACCATATGGCACATCAACCTTGACTATATCTTCAACTGATTCACAGAAGCGGCAATAAGGGCCCCTTACCTTACCACCTTGCACGGACCTCTGGATTACATTTGCCATATTCTTGCATTTCCCACATATGTGCATCTGGGAGGAGTCACTAAGTGTGAAAAGGCGTTCATGCAAATTCGCTGCAGCACCATGAGCTATAAGACAGTCACGCTCCATTTCACCAAATTTAATTCCACCGAAGCGTTTTCTGTCTGCCACAGGTTGGCGAGTAAGGGGATGGACTGGTCCAGTATTACGGAATTTCACTTTGTCTTCAGCCATATGGATAAGGCGCTGGTAGAATGTTGGGCCCATGAAAATCAGGTTTTGAGCCATTTCACCCGTCCGGCCATTGTAAACTCTCTCATTTCCCCATCTCGAGAAACCTCGCCTGCAGATCATATATACCATTTATAAGAGTCAATGACAAATCACCAGAATTCATGTTGAATACAACAAAGTAACACGATCACTGCCTAACTGGTTGGCATAATTATATATAACTATGGAAAGGGATACTGCTTTCAGATATCATACCCATGAAGCTGCTCGACTATGGCATCAACTGATAAAGTGAAAAGGGAGTGGCATATTTCTGACCACCACCTAGGGCAATACCCTTTCCCAAAGCGGATTCAAGCAGCTGACCAGGGGTTTGCCTTGAAGGAAATGCATGGGGATTGATTACAATGTCTGGAACAATCCCTTGAGCTGTAAAAGGAAAGTTCTCTTGAGATTCCAGAAATCCAAGGACACCCTTTTGTCCGTGCATGCTGGAGAACTTGTCTCCAAGACATGGAGAACGAACCTGCACCAGAATATACAAGAATACTGGAATCAATAAAAGTGAATTAGGATTAGTTCAATTCGTGTCATGACTTAGTATCAGCTGTTGTTACTTGGGACCTTGTCCCACATATGTCAAAGACAAGGGGCTAGGACAGCTTATGAGCTCCCTCCCACTCACCTCGTAAGGTATCTTTTCAGGACCAGAATCCCTCACACCATGTTGGTGGCGGAGTAATACCCCATGAGAATATGTTGAAGGATCCACTTGTCAATAGGGTCCACTAAAGGGCGGATCCCTTGTAGTTGGCAGCCACAAACTGCTTGTTGGGGGTGGAGGGCGCTCTGATGGTACATAGAACATTTCCTACATTGGTTGAAAACAGGGAGCTTGGGTAGTTTATAAGCTCCCTTGGCATTACACTATGTGATTTGCCTTTACTGGATAAAACCCCCGAGACAGGATAATACTTCCTAAGGACATGTTGATTCTTCAGAATTTTTACATCAGTTGGTCCTTACAACATCAGGCTGAAGATTTTCTACAATGGCTTCTAGTTTTGAAGCTTTAGCATAGTTTAGTAATGCTACTTATAGACAAATCTGCTTTTATTCAGTTCACTGGCTACTCTTTCAAGGTGTTCATTAATGAGAGATCAAAGTACTTGAAGCTATAAATAGTCTACATAGCATTTGTTCTCCTTTTATCATGAAGAAACCCCATGAAATGGAACGGCATTAAGAAGCTTGCTAAATCGACTGCAAACAGCTCTCCTAAGACTTAATATGGTTTTTCAAATAATGACTTGTTTCTCATAAACATGTGTCTTAAAAAAAAAGTTCAATATGGAATATATAGAGTCACATAAGTGTGTATATATATATATATATGGGCATCTTACTTGTCTCAGAGATACAACAGCAAAAATTTTCCCTTCATCATTGGCAGAGAGCAGAACCTTCTGAACCATACCCCTCTCGGTATGCTTCAGCTTGACACTGTGATCAGCCCCTGATTCTGCGTATTTCCCAATTATGATATCCCCGCTCTGGAGATTTGCCCCAATGAATGGAAAACCATCATCATCTAGGCTGTCCACTCGTCCAATTTTACTCTGGGTTTTCCCAAAGTTAACAGAATCTTCAACCTTTGGCTTCTTTCCAATAGCTTCCTTATTGTCGACTTCAGCCTTGTAGCTCCTAACATGCTCCGATCGAAACATTCCACGCTCCAGTGACGCACGATTCATAACCAATGAATCTTCTTGGTTATAGCCAAGGTGAACATTTACTGCAACAATAGCACATTGACCATTGAAGTATTCAGGCCGTTGAAGCATTCCTTTCTGGTTACGAGCATTTTTGGGCTTCCCAAGGGAATCTGACAACATTGTCCTGAAAAGTGGCCTTTGAGGATAATACAGTTGATGGGTATTTGTATCAACTCTAATGTTTGGATTCACTGTTGAAAACCCAATTGCTTGTTGAGAGTGCTTCTCAGACTGATAGAGGACCCTCCTAGCATGATCATGATTTGCAAAAGGGATAACACCACATCCAAACCTAATAGGAAAGACATGTCCAACTCACAATGGGTATACTTAGCGGGTGGGTTCTCTTTATCTGCTTTTAAGAGGTATTCAACTCCCCATGCAGTTCGACAATCTTCGTCTTCTTCAGGTCCTATAAGCTCAATAATCCCATTTTCCAGAAGACGTTGGAAGCCATAGTCTCCCCCTTTCAAAGCTTTGATTTTCTTTAGACTTGAAACAACAAGAAGAGGGCGCAGAATCCTTCCCGCATCAGAAAATATGCGAATTTCATCCTGCTTCTCATCTCTCTTAACTTCCACCTAGAACAAAATTTCAGAAAGTTCAGTGTATGAGCATCAAATTGACAAATCATATAGGACAATATACAACATCTTCTCAAGAATATATACTAGACTAAACTTATGTACTAAGAGAGACTTTTCGCAGCAAATTCAGTGTTAATGAAAAAGGTATTGAGTTACCAAGGGATAATTTGAAAAAATATAAATTTATTGTAAGGTTATTTTTGTCTTGAATAAATTAATTTTCTACTTATGCTTCTGCTTCTTCGAAAAAGCTAGAATTTGTAGCTTCTCCCCAAAAGCAAAAATACTTTTTTTATCTTGGTCAAACACCTTAAATTTTTCAAAAAGTACTTTTTTAACAACAAAAAAAAGTACTTTTGGCCTCCCAGAAGCTTGGTCAAACAGGCTCTAAATCAAAATGATCAGTTAACCTGATGTGCGACCTTATTCCAGTGGCACTTACATGATATTGTACATCCAATAAAGTAAACCAAAAAAATTTTAATCCTACTTGTGGGAAAACGAGAAAAAGACAAGTTTCTATGTTTGGCTGACAGTTTTATAACCATCCTTTTGGTGAATCAATGAACATACTGGCAATATAAACAAATATTCAACAACAAGGCTCTATGATTCTGCTGTACATAATTAAATGAAATTGATCATGAGCCAACCTGGTGTGGCACTTCATTCCTGCGGCGCTTGCGTCTTAGCTTTGAAACAAAGAGTGCAGAATCTTCACATGCTCCAACCCAATCCCCATTTAGAAGTACCTTTTGCTTTCCGTGGAGTGAGGTGGCACTATCATCTACTAACTGTTGCATCCCACACTGGAACAATGTCCCAAGAAGTGGCTTCACAATACTAGTGCTGACAAGACCCAAACTAGCCAAATTTTTCACCAAGCCACAATTTTCTCCATCTGAGGTAGACAGAAAACATACCTTTCCCCAGTGTGAAGGATGTCTGGATAAGTTATTTTAACAGTCATTAGATTATCATACTTAAGATAAACAAAACAGAAACAAACTACCAAAAAAAATTAAGACAGAATTATTAAAGGATCAGGAAGCAAGACAAATGAAGTCACCATTTTTGCTAATGGAAAGCACAAAAAATTGGTCGATATAAATACAAACACTTACGGGTATCTAGCATCGCCAACCTTCCCAGTGTATTTAACCTGCTGACGCATTTTCCTCATATCAGCCGTCATCTGCAATGGATTGGTTCGTCTAAGAGTAGCAACAACGCCAGAAACCCTCTCCATTTTCTTGTAAGCGTGACACCAGTGTCCAGTTGAAAAAGCCCTGGAGAGACCATTGGTAATTATGGATGCATCCAAATATTGCTCAATTGGTTGGACTTGTCGATCTCCGTAAAGATCTCTTTGCATAGCCTTGATCATGCGCCTCTCGGCATGTTTAATGTGCGCCCTAAGCTCTCGTTCAAGGAGCTCACCAGCCAGCTCCAATCTCTTGTTTCGAAAATCATCTCTGTTGTCAACCTTTCTGCAACCAATGAATGAGTGCAAGAGGCGCTTTACCATATAGCCAAGGAAGCGAGCCTTCTGCTTGAGGCCACTAAGATTAGGGAACAGGTATATTTTTATGCACTCCTCAACAGATTCTTGAGGTGGAAATTTACAACCCTTTATAAGTGTATCAACATAAGCGAGAGCATTTTTCCCCTTCCTGAAATCCTCACAATTCTTATCAGCATTGTGGATTGAAGCTACTAGTATATTGACGATATTAGTATCTTCAGTATCCACATCAATTAAATTTACTACCTCTCTGTCAGAGGATACACCTAGAGCAAAAAACAAGACCCAAATTGGCATTTCCGCCAGGAAGTGCACTCTGAGGGCTTTTTCTACTCCCTTAATGTGCTCAAGCTTCAAGGTCTCAGTCAGTTTAATGTAGACTCTATTCATTTTATCAACTGCGCGATATGCAACCGTCCAAGTGGAATTGTTTGACAGCCAGAGTCTTTTTAAACAGATCTGCTCCTGTGCAATGAAGGTCTGAAATGGAAATTGCAAGAGGTTCAAATTTAAAGAACTGCGATAGAGATTTATTTCTAACAGGCCAAAAAGGTTAAACATTATTCTATATCCTATAGTAATAGCACGAATGAAGAAGGCATGCCCAAAGTTACATATATTCCTTCAATCCCGAAAAGAATGGTGGATTTGGAGTATGAGAGTCAAAAACATTTACTTTTCGATATGGATTAAGTACCCATTTTTTTTTCTTTTTCTGAAATAAAACATTACTCCTACATATTTAGAAACAACATAAGACATACTCAAGCCACAAAAGATTGCATATAAGAGTACCCGGCTTGAATAACTGAGAAAGAACTGCTGCATATTGGAGCACCTAAAGACTCTTCAAAGGTAATAATACTACTTTGTTTTACTACCAGTTCAAAATTTTGAGCAATGGTTAACAAGTGAAATTCCACCGTTTTGAGTTATGCTAGGTTGATGCATAGCAAAATGGCTGACATGGCTGTATTTTTAATTGTATCTTCTATTTTCCCCTTAGCACATTAGGTCCCTTTTTTTGATGAAATAAGTTTCTTAATTGCAGGCATCAAGAAGATGCCAAGTTACATAAGTGATAAATGTTAGCTCCATTACAATACAACATTAAACATGCCCAGGGAGCTAACCAAAAAAACCAAAAGTAGAAGGGGATTAAACCGCAGTAAGTGATCCTATGAAGTCTAGGAGGGGAACTACATTATTTACAGGGGCTAGGGGCTAAAGTACTCCAACTGAAGAGATACACAAGGCATTTAGCTTTTAGAGCATGGTTAGGAGTTGAAATGTCATCAAGAGTATACTAACTACCACGAATCGTCTAGCCTTGTTTTCTATGCCCTCTTTAGGTAGAAGAGAGGGAGGCGTCGAAAGTGAGGTGCTAGCAAGAAGATCTTACCTTTTCAGCCCCTTTGACTATGAAGTATCCCCCGTGATCAAACTCACAATCAGGCTTGTCAACATCATTCATCCAGCACAACTCTGAGTTCACCATCACAGGGATTCTCCCAACCAAGACATCCCTTTTCTCTTCCTTCTCACACTCCTTGTCAACAAACCGTTCTACCCCAGTTTTGAACTTGTCGCTACTAACTAGTTTTTTAGTATACACCTGAAATCATATACAAAGGTAAACAATGAAATTAAACGAATAAGAAAACTAGCGGAGACACAATAAATGACATGTTGGGTATGTTCTCAATGCTAACTGGAAAGGCAGTCATCGCATGACATGGATGAGAGGGGATTATAGGTTCAATTTTGTGAAGTTCAAAAAGATGATATCAAAGAATTAAGGATAACGAGTGCATGCAGCTTAGAGCTCATATTTCCTTTGTGATGATCATTTTTTTCCTTTTCGTCAGTTGGGCAATGCATTTAATTCAATAAAGAGTTGTTCAAGAGAGACCAACAAGATTGGCAACTTAATATACAGAAAAACAACACAATGCAATCATTTTAGAACATAGCTGGCCAATTCAAATTTGCGAGTATCAAGAAAATGACTAAATAGAAATAAACAGAGAGAAATTGATACACAAAGAAGTATAGACTATAGACAACAACAAACATTTCCTAACCTGAACATGAGTCTCGACCATAATCCTGCCAGAATAGGTCATGTTCTGAAGGCGAGCATGCCGTGGCCACAAGTCCAGGTACTCTTTCTCACTGTCCACAGAAAACTTTTCCCCTGCCCAAAACTTTGGCCGCTCAACGGTTACTTTCCCAAACTTAACAGAAGCATGCTTCCAATCACCATCATCTCTCTTTAATGGATCATACCCTGGCTCGACGTGGATCTCCCCGACTGAGTCGAACAACCGTTGGATTCCATGGTTGATGAAGTCATTATATGAATTAATCTGGTGACTGATTAATCCATACTTCTCAAAAAATCCAGTTGATGCCTTTTTACAGAAGTTCTTCAAGAAACCTTCACCCAACTCTTTTACTGAATCCACATCAAGATTATCATCGCCATCCTCATCCTCATCCCAATCATCATCATATACTTCAAAGAGATCATCAATATCAAAATCCGTCATCGCTGATCCATTTGATATCTTCCCTTTACCACTACTACATCCCGCGTCTTCCATGATATCAGAAATTGTCATATGAAAGAAGCACCTGCATCAAAAAGCGCCTATCGACATTAACTTTATTCCAACTTAAAATTGGTAGGCATAAACATGATCTCTCCATTCAAAAAGCATATTCAATTAGTAGTACAGTACAGAGACAATTTTGGCAGCTAAAAGTCTTTAGATAGCCCAGCTAAAACTGCAGCAAAATAGAAATTTCCATCATTTTCCAAGCTCCTTCTAGAAAGGACAAAAGACTAAACATATATCTATCAGGTGAAGGCTGGGATTACTTGGTGAAATTTGCTATTAAATTTAAACTGTTTTTGACAACCCACTTCAACTCTAGGTGAGCTATTTATGAAGAAGAATCAAAACTAAAAAATATTGCCTCTGAAAGGTAGCGACTTATAGTATTTTTTGCATATGTAAATGTTACTTTTAAAAGATTATGAATCACTGTCTTAATTCACACCGAAAATTGGATGCATTGACTCATTCTTCTTGGGATGGTGAGGGTATATGTAACTTTGTGCATGCCTTCTAAAGAAATTACAAGGAATTTCACAATCCCAAACGAGTTATGATGAGAGCCAACAGAGAATAACAGGAAAACAAACTCGACTGGAATTTCTTCGTTCATCCATCAAGTCACAAAAACTTACAAACTCGAAAACCCAAGACATTCACCAGCATTACAGATAACAAAAAATAAATGAAATGTATAAGCTACCGATTTTACAAACTTTTTCTTTCTTTTTTCTTTTTTAAAGAAAACTCTCAAGTGCTTTCAACATTTCTGAAATGCATAAGCCACCTTTAAAAATCTCTTCTTTTCTCCTCCTTTTTTTCACTTCTAAAAACCACATAACATGATTTCATCATTCTCTTGAAATGCCTAAGTACGTTAAATAAGAATCTCTTCTTCTTCTTCTTTTTTTTCACCTCTAGAAAACCCATAAAATGCTCTCAACATTTTTTGAAAAAGTTTAAGCTACCTTAAATAAAAATCTATCAGAAAACCCATAAAGTGCTTTAAACTATTTTTTGGGATTTCGCACACTGATATTCCTATTTCAGTCAATTCATCACTAAAACCCTAAACCCGAAAGCATGAAACAGAAAAACTCCAAATGCAAGTAAGTATCAGATAAGTATTTAACTTTTTTTTAACTTACTACTTTCAAAAATAGCTAAAAATCAGTTTCAACTCTCTGAACCCCCCAAGTTTAATTACTATTAATAAGTACTAAAACCCCCAAAAAAATTGCAAACCAAACTGCATTATAGCTATACTGATGTTAATCAGAAAACTTACAAAGAATATTTAAAAACAAACACAAAAACCTGAAGCAGAGCGTCAAAAAATCATCGTGAAACCCCACATTTTCTGAATATTTTAAAGATTTAGAAAAAAAACTAAAGAAGAGGAAGACTTACAGAGTAAGCTTTTCTTATCAGTAGTGACGCGAAACAACAGAGAGCAAGAGCATGACTACTACATGAGTATTGATTCATGCCAAAATAAAACGTACACTATGTACTGACTCAATGAAACGTTGACACGTGTCAATGAAGAAAGAGCTAGTTACTCTCTGCTTTAATAGTGAGTAAGTATTATTTAAAAATGTATTTTAGAACTATTACTGTGTGATAATGTTGAAGTGTCTTTTCTTTTCTTGCTGGGCGGAGGTACCCGCATTAGGATCTCGACTATTTGTGTCACGTAAGGGGATACCGCCTAATTTGCATTGCGTAAGGGGACTTCGGCAGGATTTTTTTTCATACCCAGGCTCAAACCCTTTATAAATATAGAAGTGTGCCTTTTTATTTTTTTTGTTTTTCACCCGTTGTACAGTATTCATATTGGACCCTCGATATCGCGTAAGACCTATTAAAGGGGGAAACGCTTTGTAACAGAATTTTGTTCATACTTAGAGCTTGAACACGTAACTTATATTTAAGGGTAGAGGGACACTATCCATCTTAAGTTAGCATGTTGAAGTGTTTTTTTTTTTTTTATTTTGGTTTTCCACTCGGTATTCAGTACTGATATCGGGCCCCAACTAATCCGGATTTGCATCGTGTAAGGCCTATTAAAAGAGAAAATATTCCCTAACGGAATTTTTTCTTACCCAAACTCAAAACCTTTGATTACGACGGAGGGATCTTATCCATCTCACGATAACCGTTGTTGGTATATTGAAGGATCTAATTTGTTGTGGTGTGCTTTTCTGTGTACATAAGTAGGATTTTCCTTATAGTTTGATTATAATAGGAAGAGAAATGTAATTTATGGTAGTTTTTGTAGTTGTCGAATATTTTATTTTTAGTTAAAATAATTCATTTTAATTTAGTAAGTTTTAAATTTGATCGCGTTAACTCTTTAAGAGTAAATAATATCAACCAAATTGGATAGAGTGAGCAGTTGATAATAGATTAAAATAAGGGCGCGTTAAGCATTTTAAATTACGAAGATTTGCAAAGACTTCCCTACCATAATCTTCTTGAGATACTATTTTTGTTTTTGTTATTGTGATAAGGTTATTTTTAAGTGATGAAATTTGCTAAACATTCCATAAGTATCTTTGGCGGGCTTAATTAGACAAACCTCTCCAGCTGTTTTTTTTCCGTTACGCAACTATGTGAAATTGTTGAATTCTATTTTTCTCGCACTTAAATTTTAAGCATTGGAATAAATCAAAAAAAAATAAAAATAAAGAAATCGCAGTTTACTGCATAAATTCATATTCAACCTTTTTTTACCTTTAAAAATTGACAATATGGATTCTTTGTCCTGCTTACAATAGTGTGCTTTTCTGTATACATGAGTAATAGGACTTCTCATTGTAGTTCTATTATAATAGGAAGAGAGGTGCAAATTATGGTATTTTTGTAGTTTTTGAATATTGTTATAAATAGAATTTTATTTATGGTGAATGTCTATATTTAGAGAGATTCTAGGGTTCATTGCTTGGTGGCTTGCTTGGTGGCTAAGTCACCCTCTCCCTATAAATAGAGGGTTCTACTCCATTGTAATTCATCCTATATCAATAAGAATTCTCTCCCTCTACTTTTCTCTGCAATACTCTTCTTCTTCTTTTATTGTTTTATAACACGTTATCAGCACGAGACTCTAACCAATTGAGTAGAAGCTTTGGTATTGAGCATAATGATTGTCAATTATTCCATGAACTTCCTTCATGATTAAATTCTGGATTTAAGGTAAGTATTTTATCGTATTTTTCTCTTTTATTCTATACTTTGATTTTAAATACAAGCAAAGACAACAAAGTTTGATTATAACTCTAATGGAGTTTGTAAGAAATTATAACCACCTGAAATGGTAAAATTTCTATGCCTCGCCATGATCAAATTCATGTATGATTGTGGGCAAAGAATTGAAAACCCGTCCCATTGAATTTGCTCTATTCTCATTCCCTTAAGAGAATGTGATAGCAGTATGTGATAAGTCTGAAAGAAGACAAAATTATTACTATGAATGTATCAATGGATATGGACGTGGCAATAGACGAAATTATAATCGTCATCATTTGTGGTAATGAGAACAATAAGGATTCTCAAAATAATCTTTCACTCTGTGAAAAATATTTGTCATTGATTTGACATGAGATTTTGTAAAGCACATGTAGATGATTATGGTCCATTCATGATGTGAATGTGACAACATCTTATTTATGAATACATATTCATTCTTCAAAGAATATGAACGTGCTAGTGGTAGTGAATATACCGCACTCACCTCTAAAAGGAGGTTTGAGATGATATAAGAAAATAATGCCATTATTATGGCATGAATGGTCATTGGTCACGTACCTATTGTACGCCAAAATATTTTGGCATTGTGATTGTTAAAAGACAACGGTAATGCAAGAAACAGATCTTGCATATAATTTTGACCATAACCATAATGGTATAACTTTCTCTTTAAAAGAGATATTCACCATATGGGTGTTGATGAATATGTGGTACTACAAAATTAATTGAGAACTCTGCAAGAGCCAATTATTATTATTTTGGAGAAATACAATTGATTACCAATAAGGTATTGTGTTGTAGTAAGTCTCAAAGAAACTTATTCAGTTTCCAAAGTATACGCGAAAGCGATTGATTATATTGAGACTATAAATAAAGGAAAGATTAATATCTTCTATTACTACAACTTGTAGCTGGGTAATATGTATGTGAAAAGCTACCCGCTTCATTCTCCAGTTTGTACTACATAAATAAAAGAATACCACAATAAAGTGGATATTTATTGATATAAAAACTCATATCATAATAAACTTGGAGTTTATTGATAATTGCACACATCTTGGCGTAAATCTGAAGTTTATCAATATTGATAATTTATTCAGTTGGCATAATTGGTTTAGCCATGTTAATTCAAGTATGATGTGCAAAAATAAAAGAGAATTCACATGGGTAAATATTAAAGAACTAGAAAGTTCTTTACGAATTCTCTTACATTGCTTGTTCTCATTAATTAATAGACCAATTAAACTTGGGATTGAATCCCATGAATGCTGGAAATATCAAAGGTGAATATGGGCCCGTTCACCTGCCATGTATACCACATAAGATGCATCTATGAGATTGTTACATGTGCAATTATTATTGACCCGCAACCTGGTATTTGCGAGGTAACTTGCTCAATAATTTAATTTCGAGCATAATTTCCAGATTTTCTATTCAAGAAGTTCATCTTGATAAGTTGGTTTACATCACAGTTGGTTTAGCAAAATAATTTATTGAGTGCCTCCACTTAATAGCTAAACTATTGCTTATGAGAATAAAGTTATATATATCAGTTTGATATACGTTATATACGAAAGTATATTATTTTCTCCCCTCACAAGTGGTTCAGGGTCAGGAACCAAATAATTCCATCTTATTATTATTGATGTGCGGTGTATATTATGATTAACACCATAACGCACAAAGATGGGTTCTCAAAGTTGAGGAAACAAGTTAGTTTTTCTAACATGAGGGGGAGACATGATAAACAGTTGAGAAAAAGTTACATGGAATGAATTATTATTTATACATCTTGATCCTCGAATAAGATAATATGAACTTGAAGTTCATAAAAAGATAATTCATTTGCAAAATATTTCAAAGCATGCCAAACGCATTTGCTGACCCAAAGAAAGTAACTATATTCTCGTTGCAAATGCTCCTATTAAGTCCTAGAAGGACAAAGTCTATGGTACGCTTAAAGCATATAGACAAATCGGTTTCAAATAAACTTCTTGATAAAGAAGATGAGCAAATGATCAAAATGATCATGATAAAGGAGATAAGTGATCTAGAAGATCACATGACATAATACTTCATAAAATCTCAATAGAGGTTAAAGTACCTGAAATGAATGAAGAGATCTCTATGTTATGTCTTTATTAAAAATGTTGAAACCGATATAAAATGTTCGTCGACGACATCTATGATACCGCTAAATATATATATGAGGATCTTAAGTCTGAAGAAACAATTCAAATAGAATTGGTTTCATATGAAAGCCATGTAGTTTTGAACATGTAGTTCAAACACTTGAAAGTATAAGTCAATGGTATGTGCAATCAGTTTTCGATATCTTATATGTCTAGCATGACATGAAAACTTGATATGCATCTAAAGTCTATTTAAATGGCTTATTTGACTATACTTATATGACAATCCCCAAAGGATTTAAATTGCTTAAAGTATATAGAATTCATGGTCGTTAAGTACTACATCCTCAATGCAATTTGTGCACAAATGTATCTTGCTATAACTATATGCATGATAATATGATAGCAAGAGTTTTCACCTCTATGCAAAGATATTGAACTGAAGATTCCAACAAGATCATATGAAGACAATCCATCTCTATCAAGAATGATGATTGCAAGGTGCAATATATTCATTCAAGTTAATATGGCTGATTTGTTTATCAAATATCTACCAAAGATCTTTTGAAGATGGTGCACAAGATTGGAATGCAAATGCTTAAGGATGTGAAGTGATGCTCTCATGAGGGGGAGTTAATACGCGTTGTACTCTTTTTCCCTTACAAGGTTTTGTCCACCTGGGTTTTCCTTGCATGGTTTTTAATGAGGCAACCAAAAGGCGTATTATTAGATATGTGTACTCTTTTTCCTTTTCTAGAATTTTTTTTCCCATTGGGTTTTCTTTTAGTTAAGGTTCACATTATCTGTTGAATAGACATTCAAGGGGGAGTGTTATAAATAGAATTTTATTTATGGTGAATGTCTATATTTAGAGAGATTCTAGGGTTCATTGCTTGGTGGGTAAGTCACCCCCTCCCTATAAATAGAGGGTTCTATTCCATTGTAATTCATCCCATATCAATAAGAATTCTCTCTCTCTACTTTTCTCTGCAATACTCTTCTTCTTCTTTTATTGTTTTATAAAAAATATTTTATTTTTAGTTAAAATAATTTACTTTAGCTTATTTTAGTACTAACTAAATCTGATAGAGTGAGTAATTGATAGATAAAAATAAGAGCGTGTTGGACATTAAAAGTTATGTTTGAGATACAACATACAATATGCAATATATCTATATATATACTAAAGGAATAAAGTTACCATATATAATTGGCATTATGATTAAGCCAAGTGGCAAGTTAATAAATGCCAATAGTGTATGGTAACTTTATTCTATATTTGATTATGTTAGTCAAATTTATATATATATATATATATATATATATATATATATATATATATATATATATATATATATATATATAAATATATATATATAAAAACTGAATTTGAATTAAAAGATAATTTTGAATTTTATAGATAAAGTTTTTAAATTTGAATTATAAAAAGAAATTTGTCTTTTGTTATCATAGTTAATTCAGTTAATGATCATATGCAATCATGTTAGAAACTTTGTTATTTTTTTTAATTATTTAAATTTTAACTTTGCCTCCGGCAAACAGAAAAAAAAATTACTCCATATAACTATAAAACTCTTTCACATCTAAAACCCTATAATTGTAGCTGTTTAAAACACTATAGCTAGATTTGAATAAAGAGAATTTCTTTTAAAATAAATATAATATATAGGATACACGTCTATGTTTATCCAAATAACAAAAAAGATTTTAAAAATTAAATAAAAGTTTACTTACATATATAATGAAGTAAACCTACATGCTAGAGAAAGAAACATCACAAAAATGTGTTAATATTAAAATAAAATAAAAAGTTATTTCTTATTTTTCTTTTTGAAGAATGTTTGTTTGAAAAGTAAATTTGTATAAATGGACATCAAACAAATAACAAAATATTGGTTATACAATGCTATTATTAATTTTAATTTAGCACCTTCTAGAAATTGAAGGGTATAAGCTGAAACCTTTTCATTTAGCTGCAGTCAAGCCAACACTACAAGGGTATAATATTTTTTTGTTGAAGAATATTAGTTTTGAATCATTAAATTATGAAGATTTTGGTTTCTCGAATTTCAACAAGGGGGGTATTGGTTTCTAATTGATAGTTTCTATATCGATTTTCAAGTGTAACAAAAAGTATATTTAAAAAAAAAATATGACGTGATTTTTTTTTATTATAAAATGTAAAAAAATTATTTTGAATTGTGATTATTTTTTAAAATATAATGTAATTTTAAATAAAAGGATAAGACATTTTTGAATTTTAGTAGAGAGTTTTTAAATTATATAATAGAAGTCATATCATGGATAAAATCAAGCAACTGAAATCTTATGGAGTATTTACATAAATATCCGGCCAGATTTATCGTTTACTTTTTATAGCTGATATACATAGATGATATAGTGACAATATACGATTATACACATATTATATATGAATTATATATAAATTACAAATTTTTTAATTTTTTAATTTAAGTGGTTGGGTGAGCACCTATTTAGGTTGATTAGATAAAGCCAAAATAAAAATATGAAAGAATTTTAACCAACTAACTAAAAATATAAATGAATTTCTTATGTAGACAATTTCTATTAAAAATCATCCTTTTGTAGAGATATAAATTAATTTTTTGTTACAAAAGAAAGAAAGACATAAAAAATAAGAAAAAAAAATAAATATAGAAAATAATGTATGGAAAATCTAAGAACCAGAAATAAGAGATGACAGCGAATTTCTTCTTCTCTTTTATCTCTGTTGAGTATAAAAATTTTGGAAATTGATCTCATGGATTTTAAATATTTTTTTCAACTCAAATACATAGATTAAAAGATAAGGATATCTTAGATTTTTTTTTCTAATTTACATTGTGTCTCGTTTTTAAAAAATTACTATTACTAACAAAGTAATATGATATTCGAATCTGAATTTTAATGTATTTTGAGTAGTTTGCATTGATGTTAAGCCAAGTATGGTGTCGAGAAAAAACTACTTGACAATTTTAAGACAATATATGCAATGTTATATAATAACAATCAACTAATTTAACCTTTAGTGATTCAAAGAACAAAAAATATGTATATATAGGGTATTCAAAATTTAAAATATGTTGTTAGAGATATCGATAAACTCAAAACGGAATCATACTGAAATAAAGTTTCACCGATCAAAAAATTATTTAAACCGGTCGTTTTGAGCAATTGTACTTTGCTCGGTTGTTTGAGGGCATGAGTAGCTCCGCATGATGTATTATGACTTATGTGAATCATCGGTTTTGGTTTTCAGGTTATCCAGAATTGACTTGGGAGAATGGTCTCAGCTGGAAGCTTTAAATTTGAAAGGTTTAACCAAGTTTTGACTTTTTAGGATTTGACCTCGGATTGGATTTCTGATGGTTCCGTTAGCTCCGTTGGGTGATTTAGGACTTGGGAGCGCGTCCGAAATGTGATTTGGAGGTCCGTGGTAGAATTAGGCTTGAATTGGCGAAAGTTGGAATTTTGGCGATTTTGGTCGACACTAGAAATTTTGATATCGGGGTCGGAATAGAATTTCGGAAGTTGGAGTAGGTTTGTAGTATCATTTTTGTCGTGTGTGCAAAATTTCAAGTCATTCGGGCGAGGTTTGGTAGGTTTCGGCATCATTTGCGGAATTTCGAAGTTTAGAAGTTCTTAGGCTTGAATCCAAGGGAAATTTGGTGTTTTGATGTTGTTTTGAGTGTTCCGAAGGTTCGACTAAGTTCGTATGTTGATATTTGACTTGTTGGTATTATTGGTTGAGGTCCTGAAGGCCTCGGGTATGTTTCAGATGGTTGACATATTGGTTTTTAGTGTTTGAGAGTTGATGAAAAACTGCCGGTATGATTCTCCTAGTGTTTCCGCACCTGCGTGTCACGACCCGGATTCCCACCATCAGATCGTGATGGCGCCTAACCTTTTCGAATGCTAGGCAAGCCAACAGATAGAGATTTAATACGCTAACTACTATCCAAAATGATAAATAATAATAATTAAACCAAAACAGAGTAAAGAAGTGCGGAAACTCATAACAATCCAAGTACTAATACATGACTACCCAGAATCCAGTGTCACAATCCACGAACTTCTCAGAGTCACTACAAATACTAGCTGAAAGAAAATACAACTGTTCTCGAATTAAAAGAAAACAGGAAAACTAGGATAAATGGAAGGGGACTCTAGGGTTTGCGAACGCGGGCAGCTCTTCGTTGGGTCTCCTGATGGACCGAAGGCAGCAACCCTACTCAGATCAACACGGTCCAGTACCGAAATCTGCATAGAAAGTGCAGAGTGCAGTATCAGTACAACCGACCCCATGTACTGGTAAGTGTCAAGCCTAACCTCGGCGAAGTAGTGACAAGGCTAGGACAAGACACATATATAAACATGTGCAGTTAAGAAATATACGGGCATAATAACAGATAGTAGAAATTTAAACACATATTAACGGGAGGGGGAAAACATGTTGAGGGGAGTACGAGATCATGAAAATAGAACAATAACGAAAACACAGCAAACCAGTGCACGACATCACCCTTCGTGCTTTTACTCTCGTCCTCACCATAACAAATGAAATGAACAATGATAATGAATATAAAATGGCACGGCATCACCCTTCGTGCTTTACAGTCTTCCTCACATAAAAGCAAATATGAAATGGCACGGCATCACCCTTCGTACTTTACACTCGGCATCACCCTTCGTGCTTTACACTCTTCCTCACCCAAATAACAGAACAATAACAACCCGGCAAGGGAAGTATCAATAACAAGCCTCGTTTCAATATTTAACTTCACAATATAAATCTCAACTTGAGTCAATACTCAACCAATACCTAATTCCAGGAAAAACATGATAAGAATTGTTTAACATGAAGGATAACCAGTTTAAGCATGAACAGTATGCATAAAGAATACAACAGTCACAAGTATAAGACTCACACGCATGCTATGACCCGACAACAACGTATAGGTACTCGTCACACATAGCAAATAGACAACAACACCTAATCCCTCAAGCTAAGGTTAGCCACAACACTTACCTCGATTCCACGACCAAACTCAAGCCTCAATCACCGCTTTTCCTCTAGTTTCCACCTCCAATCCACTCGTATCTAGTCATAATTAACTTAATAACATCATTTACCACTAAAGAAATCAATTCCAATGCATAACTATAAGTTTCCCAACATTTTCCCCAAAAAGTCAAAAATCGACCCCGGGCTCGCTTGGTCAAAACTCGAAGTTCGGACCAAAACCCGATTACCCATTCACCCCCGAGCCCGGATATACAATTGGTTTTGGAATCTGACCTCAATTTGAGGTCTAAATCCCCAAATTTCGAAATTCCTAAGTTCTACCCAAAAACACCCAATTCCACCATGAAAACCCTAGATTCTAGGATGAAATCTTGTGAAAAGATGTAATAGATTGAAAGAAATGAGTTAAGAATTATTTACCTATGATTTAGGGAAGAACTAGCCCTTGGAAAATCGCCTCTTGAAGTTTAGGTTTTGAAAATGGGAGAATGAATGAAAAATTCCGTCTAAGTCCAAACTTATCAGCTGCAGATGTCGCATTTGCGACCTGAGCTTCGCATTTGCGAAGCTCGCAAATGCGAGAAAGGCATCGCAAATGCGAACCCCTCACATTTCTGTTGCCTTTGGAAATGCGAAGTCCCAGTCGCAAATGCGAAGCTGGACTTCCGCAAATGCGGTATAATTCTTCGCAAATGCGAACAACCCAGTCCCCACTGCTTCGCAAATGCGAACAATATTCGCAAATGCGAGGCTCGCATTTGCGAGCCAGACCTCGCAATTGCGAAGTCTGCAGGACCTAAAGCATACCAACAATTTCTCTTAAGTCCAAATCACTCCATAGCCTATCCGAAACTCACCTGAGCCCTCGGGGCTCACACCCAAACATGCACACAAGTATTGAAACATCATACGAACTTGCTCGCACGACCAAGTCGCCAAAATAGCACCTAGAACTACGAATTCAGCACCAAATTGCATGAAATTTTCAAGAAAGTTTCAAAACTTCTATTTTCTCAACCAAAGGTCCGAATCACGTCAAATCAGTTCCGTTCTCACCAAAATTCACATATAAGATATAAATATCATAACGGACCTGTACCGGGTTCCGGAACTAAAATATGGACCCGGTACCAACGAGATCAACAATTAACCATTTTCTCAAAACCATTATAATTTCAGTTTAACAATTTTCATGAAAAATTTATTCTCCGGCTAGAAACCTCGGAATTCGATTCCGGGCATACCCAGGTCCCATATTTTACTACGGACCCTCCGGGATCGTCAAAACATGTGTCCCGGTCGTTTACTCAAAATGTTGACCGAAGTCAACCAAAATAAAATTTTAAAGGCAAAAATTATTTTTTTCTCAAATTTCCACATAAAGGCTTTCCGGAAACGCACCCGAACTGCGCACCCAAATCGAGGGAAAATAAAATGAGGTTTTGAAGGCCTCGGAACCCCGAATTGGGTTCTAAAACCCAAGATGACCTTTCGGGTCATCACATTCTCCACCTCTAAAACAACCGTTCGTCCTCGAACGGACATAGAAAAGTACCTGAGCGAGGGAAAAGATTGGGATGTCTGCTCTACATATCGGACTCGGACTCCCAGGTAGTTGCCTCAACGGATAACCTCTCCACTACACACGAACCGAAGGATAACTCTTCGATCTCAACTAACAAACCCGCCGGTCTTGAATAGCTACCAGCTCCTCCTCGTAGGTCAAATCATTGTCCAACTGGACAGTGCTGAAATCTAACACGTGGGATGGATCGCCGTGATACTTCCGAAGCATGGATACATGAAACACCGGATGTATCGCTGATAAGCCTGGTGGCAACGCAAGTCTGTAAGCCACCTCTCCCACTCGATCAAGAATCTCAATAGGCCCGATGAACCTAGGGCCTAACTTGCCCTTCTTCCCAAACCGCATCACACCCTTCATGGGTGACACCCGAAGCAACACTCTCTCCGACCATGAATGCCACGTCACAAACCTTACGGTCGGCATAACTCTTCTGCCTGGAATGAGCTGTATGAAGTCTATCCTGAATAATCTTAACCTTATCCAAGGCATCCTGCACTAAATCTGTGCCCAATAACCAAGCCTCCCCCGGCTAAAACCATCCAACCGGCGATCGACATCGTCTACCTTACAACGCCTCATAGGGAGCCATCTGGATGCTCGACTGATAACTGTTGTTGTAGGCAAACTCCGCTAACGATAAGAACTGATCCCAAGAACCTCCAAAGTCAATAACACAGGCGCGGAGCATATCCTCCAAAATCTGAATAGTAGGCTCAGACTATCCATTCGTCTGAGGATGAAATGCTGTGCTCAACTCGACCTGCATACCCAATTCATGCTGTACTGCCCTCCAGAAATGTGAGGTAAACTGCGTGCCTCGATCAGAAATAATAGACACGGGCACACCATGCAGACGAACGATCTCACAGATATAAATCTCTGCCAACCGCTCCGAAAAATAGGAAACTGCCACAGGAATGAAATGCGCTGACTTGGTCAGCCTATCCACAATAACCCATACAGCATTGAACTTCCTCTACGTCTGTGGGAGTCCAACAACGAAATCCATAGTGATACGCTCCCACTTCCACTCAGGAATCTCAATCTTCTGAAGCAAACCACCAGGTCTCTGATGCTCGTACTTTACTTGCTGACAATTCAAACACCGAGCTACATATGCAACAATATCCTTCTTCATCCTCCTCCACCAATAATGCTGCCGCAAGTCCTGATATATCTTAGCGGCGCCCGGATGAATAGAATACCGGGAACTGTGAGCCTCCTCCAGGATCAACTCACGAAGTCCATCCACATTAGGTACACAAACTCGACCATGCATCCTCAAAACTCCATCATCTCCAACCGTAACCTGCTTGGCATCTCCGTGTTGCATTGTGTCCCTAAGGACAAGAAAATGAGGATCATCATACTGCCTCTCCCTGATACGCTCAAACAAGGAAGACCGAGCGACTGTACAAGTTAGAACACGACTGGGCTCAGAAACATCCAACCTCACGAACTGATTGGCCAAAGCCTAAACATCTAAAGCAAGCGATCTCTTACCGACTAGAATATACGCGGGACTACCCATACTAGTTGACTTCCTACTCAAAGCATCGGCCACCACATTGGCCTTCCCGGGATGATACAAGATGGTGATATCATAGTCTTTCAATATCTCCAACCACCTTCTCCGCCTCAAATTGAGCTCCTTTTACTGGAACACGTACTGCAAACTCTTATGATCCATGAACACCTCACACGACACGCCATATAAATAGTGCCTCCAAATCTTCAACGCGTGAACAATGGCTGCTAGCTCCAAGTCATGAACTGGATAATTCTTCTCGTGAATCTTTAACTGTCGTGAAGCATATGCAATAACCTTGCCACCCTACATCAACACCGCACCAAGTCCAATACGAGATGCGTCACAATATACTACATAAGGCCCTAAACCTGTGGGCAATACCAACATCGGCGCTGTAGTCAAAGCAGTCTTGAGCTTCTGAAAGCTCGCCTCACACTCGTCTGACCACCTGAACGGGGCACCCTTCTGGGTCAACCTTGTCATCAAGGCTGCTATAGATGAAAACCCCTCCACAAACCGATGGTAATAACCCGCCAAACCTAAGAAACTCCGGATCTCTATAGCTGATGTGGGTCTAGGCCAGTCCTTGACTGCCTCAATCTTCTTATGATCCACCTAAATACCCTCTGCTGATACAACGTGACCCAGGAGTGCAACTGAATTCAACCAAAGCTCACATTTCGAAAACATAGCATATAACCGGCTGTCTCTTAGATTCTAAAGAACGATTTGAAGATGCTGCTCATGCTCCTCTCGGTTGCGGGACTAGATCAAGATATCATAAATAAAAACAATCACAAAGGAATCCAGATAGGGCTTGAATACCCTGTTCATCAAATCCATAAATGCTGCTGGGGCATTTGTCAACCCAAATGACATTACTAGAAACTCATAATGCTCATACCGAGTCTGAAAAGCTATCTTAGGGACATCGGATGCCCTAATCCTCAACTGATGGTAGCCAGACCTCAAATTGATCTTCGAAAACACCTTGGCACCCTGAAGCTGATCAAATAAGTCATCAATCCCCGACAATGGATACTTCTTCTTGATGGTGACTTTGTTCAACTGTCGATAGTCTATGCACATCCTCAGCGATCTATCCTTTTTCTTTACAAACAACACCGGCGCACCCCAAGGCGAGACACTGTGCCTAATATCAAGCAAATCTTGCAACCGCCCCTTCAATTCTTTCAACTCTAGCAAGGCCATACGATATGACGGAATAGAAATGGGCTGAGTGCCCGGAGCCAAATCAATGCAAAAGTCAATATCCCTGTCGGGCGGCATCCCCGGCAGGTCTGCAGGAAATACCCCTGGAAACACACGAACAACTGGTACGGAATCCATGGATGGAACCTCCGCACTGGAATCACGAACATAATCCAAATAAGCCAAACACCTTCTCGACCATACGCCAAGCCTTCATATAAGAAATAACCCTACTGGTAGAATGACCAAGAGTCCCTCTCCACTCCAATCGAGGCAACCTCGGCAAGGGTAACGTCTTGGTCTTACCGTGACAGTCCAATATAGCATGATAAGGTGACAGCCAATCCATCCCCAAAATGATATCAAAATCGACCATATCAAGAAGTAGGAGATCTAATCTAGTCTCAAGACCCCCAATAATAACCACACACGAGCGATAGACACGATCTACAATAATAGAATCACCCACCGGTGTGGACACATACACGGGAGCACTCAAAGAATCACGAGGCACAACCAAATATGAAGCAAAATAAGACGACACATAGGAGTATGTAGACCCTGGATCAAATAGAACTGAAACATCTCTACTACAAACTGAAACAGTTCCTATGATAACGACATCGGATGCCTCAGCGTCAAGCCTGGCTGGGAAAGCATAACACTGGGGCTGGGCCCCACCACTCTGAACTACATCCCTAGGACGGCCTCCTGCTGGCTGGCCTCTACCTCTAACGGCCTGACCTCCACCTCTAATACCTCCACCCCTACCTCTAGCTGTTTGACCCCTACCTCTAGCTGGCTGAGCGGGCGGTGGAACACCCGGTGCCGGGACCATGGCTCGAGAACCCTGATGCTGAGAACTGCTCGATGCTATGGGAAAATACCTTCAATGTGCCACGGATCACCACAAGTATAACAAGACTTCGGCTGATATGGCTGATGACCTTGAAACTGGCCCTGGCGGCCTGAGTAACTACCCTGAAAACTCTGGAGCGGAGGTGCATTGATAGGAGCTGGTGATGCAATATAGGCTAGCTGATCGAAATTCTACATATGAGAGCCACGGTCAGCTGAGGCACCGCGAGAAATCTGAAGTGCTGAATGAAATGTCCTGGGATGATGGCCTCTACCAAAATTACCCCGACCTCCAGATGAGGCCCCACTAAATCCACCGGAGTGACGGGGCCTCTTGTCAGACCCCTAACCACTCCCCTAAGCTAAAACCATCTCCACTCACCTGGCCATATTGGCCGCATCCTTGAAAGAGATCTCGCTCCCTGCCTCCTTAGCCATCTGCAATCTGATAGGCTGAGCAAGTCCCTCAAAAAACCTCCTCACCCTCTCACTCTCTCGGTGGGGAGTATAAGAAGATCATGACAGGCTAGATCAACAAAACGGGCCTCGTACTGAGTGACGTACATGCTGCCCTACTGGAGATGCTCGAACTGCATGTGATAGTCCTCTCTCAAGGTAACAGGAAGAAACTTCTCGAGAAATATCTGAGAGAATTGGTCCCAAGTCAAAGTAGGTGACCCAGCTGGTCTGGCCAAACAAAAATCCCTCCACCATTTCTTGGCGGAACCTAACAGACGAAAAGCAGTAAAGTCGACCCCATTGGTCTCCACTATCCCCATGTTACGTAACACCTCATGACAACTGTCCAGATAGTCCTGGGGATCCTCTGAAGATGCACCGCTATAGTGAGTGGTGAAAAGCTTGGTAAACCTATCCAACCTCCACAAAGTATCAGAAGAAATGGCTGATCCATCACCGGTCTGTGCTGCAACACCCGGCGGCACTACTAACTGGCTGAGCTGCTAGAGTCTGAAATTGGGGAGCCATATGCTCCGGAGTGTAAGTAGCGGGAATCAGTGCTCCTTCCCCAGCCCGAGAGATGGCTGGTGCTACAGGGAATGTGCCAGCCTGAGTAACACTCTCCATAAGGCCCACTAGACGAACCAAAGCATCCTAAAGTACCGGGGTGGCGATGAACCCCTCTGGAACCTGAGCTGGTCCGACAAGAACGGTCTGGGCCGGGACCTCATCATTAAACTCCACCTGAGGCTCCGCTACTAGTACTGCTGCTCGAGCTCTAGGATGAGCCCTACCCCTGCCCCTGCCTCGGCCTCTAGCACGACCTTGGCCTCGTCATCTGCCCCTCGTAGGAGCTGCCACTGGGGGCTCGGGCTGCTGATCAGCTGATGAAGCGGTATGTGTTCTCGCCATCTGCGAAAGAACAAGAGTAGAAAGTTTAATTAGCATTGAGAGATCAAATCGCACGACAGAGAAGAATAGAAGTGAAATTGTTCCTAAACTCTGTAGCCTCTAGGGGATAAGCACAGACGTATCCGTACCGATCCCTCAGAATCTACCTATCTTGTTCGTGAATTGTGAGACCTAGGCAACCTAGTGCTCTGATACCAACTTGTCACGACCCGAATTTCCCACCGTCGGGATCGTGATGGCGCATAACCTTTCAGAATGCTAGGCAAGCCAACAGATAGAGATTTAATACGCTAACCACTATCCAAAACGATAAATAACAACAATTAAACCAAAAAAGAGTAAAGAAGTGCGTAAACTCATAACAATCCAAGTACTAATACATGGCTACCCAAAACCTGGTGTCAGAATCCACGAACTTCTCAGAGTCATTACAAATACTAGCTGAAAGAAAATACAACTATTCTTGAATTAAAAGAAAACAGGGAAAGCTAGGATAAATGGAAAGGGACTCCAAGGCCTGCGAACGCTGGCACCTCAGGTCTCCTGATGGACTAAAGGCAGCAACCCAACTCAGATCAACACGGTCTAGTACCGAAATCTGCATAGATAGTACAGAGTGCAGTATCAATACAACCGACCCCATGTACTGGTAAGGCTAGGACAAGACACATATATAAACCTGTGCTGTTAAGCAATATACGGGCATAATAACAGATAGTCGAAATTTAAACACATATAAACCGGGGGGGGGGGGGGAAGGGGGAAGGAACATGTTGAGGGGAGTACGAGATCATGAAAATAGAACAATAAGAAAAACACAACGAACCAGTGCATGACATCACCCATCGTGCTTTTACTCTCGTCCTCACCATAGCAAATTAAATGAACAATGATAATGAATATAAAATGGCACGACATCACCCTTCTTGCTTTACAGTCTTCCTCACATAAAAACAAATATGAAATGGCACGACATCACCTTCGTACTTTACACTCTTCCTCACATGATAATATATATGCAATGACACGGCATCACCCTTCGTACTTTACACTCTTCCTCACCGAAACAACAGAACAATAACAACCCGGCAAGGGAATTATCAATAACAAGCCTCGTTTTAATATTTAACTTCACAATATAAATCTCAACTTGAGTCAATACTCAACCAATACCTAATTCCAGGAAAAACATGATAAGAATTGTTTAACATGAAGGATAACCAGTTTAAGCATGAGCAGTACGAATAAAGAATACAATAGTCACAAGTATAAAACTCACTCGCATGCTATGACCCGACCACAACGTACAGGTACTCGTCACCTCACCTATACGTCGTACTCAACAACCAAACACATAGAAAATAGACAAAAACACTTAATCCCTCAAGCTAAAGTTAGCCACAACACTTACCTCGATTCTATGGCCAAACTCAAGCCTCAATTACCGCTTTTCCTCTAGTTTCCACCTCCAATCCACTCGTATCTAGTCATTGTTGATACCCAATTTTTCCTCATATGTTTTTAACATATATATATACTTTCAAAATAGCACATATGCAGTGCATAAGCATTTTTATAATTTTTCTATTACTTTTAAAAGCTCCAAATTGATTTATTTCTTCTCTTTTTATTTATAAAATTTCCAATAATTATCCTTAAAATTATTTTTGTGGTGATTTAGTCATCTAAATTCTTTATTTATGCCAAAATAGTGATTAAACATTTTCAGTGCATTTTTTGTAATTATATTTATATTTTTAGGCTAAATTGCACATCTTTGCAATAATAGCCCTACTAATGCATAATTGCATTATTGATGCATAAAATGGTCTTTTATATTTTTAAAATGTTATATAAGTATTTTAAATCATTTTAGTACACGAAAATGTTTTTTGGAAATCATTTATTATTTTTATAAATTATATAGTTATTAAAAGTGGCTATTTAAAATTTGGCCTATTTTATTTCAATTTCAGCCCTATTCCAACCCAATACCAGCCCAATTTTTAATTAAAATTACCCAGCCCAAACCCTGAAGACCCAATCCGGATGGCCGTTCCTAAAATAAACCAAAAGACCCCCCAAAACCCTATCATTCTACACCATCTGCCGCCCTGAAATCCCTCTCCTCTCTCAAATGCTCTCAAACCTAACACTCACTGACACTCGCCTATGGCTATCTACGGTGGTTTCTCACCACCTCCCAGGCCTCCAATGGCCTCTCTCACGTTATTCTTGCCATCTCCAGGGTCCTCAAGGGACCAGGGCTAGTTGGCTTGCATCTATGGTTCCTTTCTCGCTTGTTTCAGGCCATTCCAGTGTGATTCCGAGTAAGACCGTCCTATATTGACTACGATCTATGGGTTTCTAAGCATGTTTCTTTACCTCTGTGTTGTTCTCTTCGAAACCCTAATTTCTTTTTCTGAACCTCTTAGATTTGTACAGATCTGAGGTGATTTGGACTTGTTTCATGTGATTTTTACAATAACCTTGAGATTCTTTACAAGAATCGTATGATTTTCAAGTGATTTTCATCTTTTTCTAAACTAGGGTTTTCGGGATTCCTTTTTTACAAAATATTTGATGATTTTTTGTTTATGTTTTGACTGATTTTGTGTGTTTTGCTACAACCTTAACTCGCTTGTACTGAAAAGCCTAATTTTCTGATGTTCTTTGATTGGTTTCTGGGTACTGGTATATTGATTGTGATCTTTCTTTGGTTTCTTGTGATTTCTCGTGATTTTCTCGCCCTAATATGCTTCTACTGAATTTCTTAGTTCGATCTTTCACTGATTCTATATGCTTGTGTTCGTCCTGACTATTCATGTGAAGACCTGTATCTTTCTCCTTGAATCAGTGTCGTTTTAACTTTTTGTTCTGTTAAAGTTATGTGTCGAATCCTGACTACTCATGTTTTGCCTTATTTTATATGCTAAACTTGCTGACTCTTTCATGACTTTCTCTTTGATTGAACCCTTGATTATTCTGAATTCCTTATTTCCTGGTTTAATTTGAATACTTTTCCTTAAACTTTCGATTCTTACTTCTCTACTCGATTTGATTGAACTGCTTGCCTTAATTAATTTTCCCTTGCCTTGTTTGTATTTTTGCTGATTCTTACTGATTGTTTCCTTAATTGAAACTTCTGTTCATTTACCCCTAATTACCTACTCAATACCCAAAACTTACTTGATTCTTTTTCTTAAATACCTAGCATGCTTTTACCGTTGATTTGATTATCCCTTGATTAAGGGAAGGACTTGCTGATTTACATATGTGATTGATTCCACAAACTTCCCTGATTTGCTACTCGATTGATCTCTTACCTTATTTTGTTAAGCTTTTGATTACTATATAAACCCCGTCCTATTTTAACTCCTGGACACCGAACAATAGTTCAAAACCANNTGTTTTATTAATACATATATATATACTTTTAAAATAGCACATATGCAGTTATAAGCATGCATAAGCATTTTTATAATTTTTCTATAATTTTTAAAAGCCCCAAATTGATTTATTTCTTCTCTTTTTATTTATAAAATTTCCAATAATTATCCTTCAAATTATTTTTGTGGTGATTTAGTCATCTAAATTCTTTATTTATGCCAAAATAGTGATTAAACATTTTCAGTGCATTTTTTGTAATTATATTTATATTTTTAGGCTAAATTGCACATCTTTGCAATAATACCCCTACTAATGCATAATTGCATTATTGATGCATAAAATGATCTTTTATATATCTAAAATATTAAACAACTATTTAAATCATATTAGTACACGAAAATATTTTTTTGGAAATCATTTGTTATTGGGAGAAATTATAGAGTTATTAAAAGTGGCGATTCAAAATCTGGCCTGTTTTTATTTCAATTTCAGCCCTATTCCAACCCAATACCAGCCCAATTTTTAATAAAAATTACCCAGCCCAAACCCTGAAGACCCGATCCGGCCCCAATACCCTTTAATCTCGGCTGTTGATCATAAAGATCAACGGCCACAAATGACCCTTCCTAAAATAAACCAAACGACCCCCCCCCCCCCCCAAACCCTTTCATTCTACACCGTCCACCGCCCTGAAATCCTTCTTCTCTCTCAAACGCTCTCAAACCCTAGCTCTAATCTGACCTCGCCGTCACTTACCTATGGCTATCTACGGTGATTTCTCACCACCTCCCAGGCCTCCAATGGCCTCTGTCACGTTATTCTTTCCATCTCCAGGGTCCTCAAGGGACCAGGGCTAGTTGGCTTGCATCTATGGTTCCTTTCTCGCCTGTTTCAGGCCATTCCAGTGTGCTTCCGAGTAAGATCGTCTTATATTGACTATGATCTATGGGTTTCTAAGCATGTTTCTTCACCTTTGTATGGTCCTCTTCGAAACCCTAAATTTCTTTTTCTGAACCTCTTAGATCTGTGCAGATCTGAGATGATTTGGACTCGTTTCATATGAGTTTTACAACAACCTTGAGATTCTTTACAAGAATCGTATGATTTTCAATTGATTTTTATCTTTTTCTAAACTAGGGTTTTCGAAATTTCTTTTTACAAAATGTTTGATGATTTATTTAGTGTTTGATCTTCTGCTTCTCATATGTTTTGACTGATTTTGTAAGTTTTGCTACAACCTTAACTCGCTTGTACTAAAAACCCTAATTTTCTGATGTTCTACGTTTTGTTTCTGGGTACTGGTATATCGACTGTGTTCTTGCTTTGGGTTCTTGTGATTTCTCGTTATTTTCTTGTCCTAATATGCTTCTGCTAAATTTCTTAGTTCAACCCTTTCACTGATTCTATATGTTTGTGTTCATCCTGACTATTCATGTTAAGACCTGTATCTTTCTCCTTGAATTAGTGTCGTTTAACTTTTTGTCTTGTTAAAGTTATGTGTCGAATCCTGACTATTCATGTCTTACCTTATTTTATATGTTAAACTTGCTGACTCTTCCATGATTTTTCTCTTTGATTGAACCCTTGATTATTCTGAATCCCTTATTTCCCGGTTTGATTTGAACACTTTCCCTTAAACTTTCGATTCTTACCTCTCTACTCGATTTAATTGAACTGCTTGCCTTAATTAATTTTCCCTTGCCTTGTTTGTTATTTTGCTGATTCTTACTGATTGTTTCCTTAATTGAAACTTCTGTTCATTTACCCCTAATTGCCTACTCTATACCCAAACCTTACTTGATNAATTACTTAAAAACAATCGTCTGAGACATGCATTTGTTTGTTATGTTTGTGGAGGTAAATATGAGCCTTTAGTTGTTTTTTTTTTTTTAATACAGTCCTACTTATTTTGTTTGACACCTAGACTTTTCTCCTTTAAACACCTTAGGATGGTCTAGAACTACCCGAAATTAGAGGTCCTAAATACCTCCAGGGCCACAAGGAAGGGACGGGTAGTGCACGCATATGATATCTTTCAAGGTTATTAGAACGCTTTAGGCTATGACCAAGGGGAGGGAATTGGGTAGTAAGGATATGATGACTACGTGCTAATGTCAACGTGTAGCCCCTCATTGAGGAGTGATTACCGGGCATTGTGTGGGGTGATCTTGTAGGCTAACCAACCTAGGACCCCTTTTCTTAACTCCCGTTGTCTAAATGAATTTACTTTTCTTTATATATGTGCAACCCGTTCAAACCCTTTTCCTTGTTTACTTGAATGTCAAAACATGCCTTTACTTACAAGTACGTGGTAAAACTGTTTATCTGTTTGTTTGACTAATTCACGTGAGTATAAGTTCGGTCGGGACCCACCGTTGTGGACCACGAGGGGTGCCTAACACCTTCCCCTCAAGGTTATTTCGAGTCGTTACCCTAAATCTCTGGTAATGCAAACTAGTCTTCCCCTCAAGGTTATTTCGAGTCGTTACCCTAAATCTCTGGTAACGCAAACTAGTCCATGAGTTAATTGCTCAAGGTGCCCTAACGCACCATAATTCGTTAGGTGACGACTCTTCAAAAACCCAATTCCCAAAAGGAAAAGAGTTATTTCCACCATGAAATGTCGAAACCCGAACGTTCTCCGCGAGGAGGAAAAAAGGGGGCGCGACAATAGGTATGTATAAACTTGAGGAAAAAAGAGAATAAAAACTCACGGATATTTCATGCCTAAAGATACGCAAAATAAAAAAAAACGGAAAAAAATAATTCGGAGAAATGTTGGTTATGGGAGAAGGCATGAATTAGTGTTGACTGAGTGTCTCGAACAATGGTTACACTAAAAATAGGGAACTGATTTTCGTTTTCATTTTTTGTTTGCATATGATACTTTTTTTTATTAATCAAAATAAAATATTTATGGGTGAAAAATGAGGAGATAGCTACAATACGGGTAGCTAGGTGATGAAAAAAAAAAAAGACGAGGCTGTTATGGTTAGAGGGAATGGTAAAAGAAAAGATCTTATTGATATTTGGCTACATATTTGCAAACTTGTAACTGGGCTAAAATAGTGCAAGATCAACTTATGAAGTGCATTATTGTGTAATTTTGTCATAATTAATTACCTATCAGAAAAGATGGAGCCAGGGTCGGCTCCATAGTTACGAGGGGTAAGGCTTGTGCCTTAGGCCCCCAAATTTGAGGGGCCCCATTTTTAAAAAATAATAAGTTCATAAGTATTTAAAAAATAATATTTAGTATTTTTAATACAAAAAATAGAGTATTTAATATAAAAGGAAAGAAAATTTTTTAGATATAAAAATGAGGTAATAATTTGACTTACTTAAAATTGGGTAGATGAATAGATTTTGCAACGTTTCAGTTTTTCATTTTTTACTATTTCATTAAAAATTTTGCTCTCTCTTCCCTAATTTGTCCAACTCAATATTTCTTTTCTCTTCATATTTCAGAATATCCTACATATTTTCTGTCTTTCTCTTTGATATTCTTGCTCACTTTCTTTCTCCAAGATGTAATTACTTACCTTCTTTCTCAAAGATTTCATTAGTTCAAGTGTTAAACAATATTTTTTAAGTTTTCAATAGTTTTATACTTCTATTGCTCTGTAAATTTTTATCTAAGATCAATAATTTCTCAAGAAAGATTAAATGAGTTGGTTATATTATCAATTGGACATAATCTATTAGAGAAAATCGATTATAAAAAAAATTATTAACAACTTTATATCTCAAAAAATTAGAAGAATAGACTTCAAATAAAATTCTTTTAAAAATTTAGGCCTCATATTAAACTATAGCCTTAGGCCCCGTATGTGCTTGAGCCGTCTCTGGATGGAGCTATATGGTATGGAGAGGTTTAGAAATATTGGATGCTTTCTTTCGTTGTTATAAAGGTGGGCATAACTAGGGTGGGCAGTTAATTAAGTACGAAATTTGGTTGCAGACTTTCTTGAGATAGAGATTGCTAATAATAGTCCGTTTGGCCAAGCTGCAAAAATTAGCTTATTTTGAGAAGTGCTTTTTTTCAAAAGTATTTTTCTCAAAAGTACTTTTGGTGAGAAGCAGTTTGTGTTTGGCTAATTAATTTGAAAAGCACTTCTGAGCAACAATTAGTGTTTGTCTAAGCTTTAAAAAACTGCTTCTAAGTGTATTTTTCTCAAAAGTGCTTCTCAAAAAAGTGCTTTTGGAGAGAAGCTACTTTTTTTCTGCTTCTCCAAAACTGCTTCTGCTTCTCCTCAAAAGCACTTTGTCCTTCCAAAAGCTTGGCCAAACACCTCAATTTTTGGCCAAAAGTGCTTTTGGCAAAAAAAAAAAAAAGCACTTTTGGCCAAAAAAAAACTTGGCCAAACAGGCTATAAGTGGAATACCATAACTAAGATTCATGAATTATACAAAGGCTATTTGAATAAATAAAACAAGTTATACCAAAAATAGTAAAAACAATTCTCAATCCTTTTTAGAATACACAGGGCCAGGAGGTAGGATAGATAATAGAATAAGAACATATATTATTATCAAAGCTTACCCCTCAATTCATTTAGTACAGGGCGTGCATTTATTTGTTTCTTGTAAGGTATATTACACTAGTGAATTCATTCTTTGATCTAAAATAATAGTGTTTCTATAAATCTAATTTGAGTCAAAACATTCGATATTTGAGAAAATATAGAGTGCATAAACTCCTTTAGAGATATCGACAATCTTTTTATTATAGCGATTGCGAATGAGCAAGTAGGATACGACAAAAATTCATATTCTCTACAAAAGATTAGTTATTTGAATATTTTTTCCAAAAGTTACCAAAAACAATTCTCAACCATCACTATAATATTTAGGACTCATAGGAGGTAGGACACATAATAAAATAAGAGAGGAGTATTTACGATAAAAATAAATTCGCACCCCCATATTTATATCAAATCAATATACTTTATCACGATTAAGTAATAAGTGAGATACACGTTAATTAATCATAGTTGATTAAAAAAAAAGTATGCTGAATATACATATATTATTATTACTGATTTGGCATAAATATCGGATACGCTTTTACAGTTATGCAATGTGTTGAATTACTGTGAACACATAGGGGTTGTTTGGTAATTAGGAAAAATAATAGGTATATTAGCTTTGGTATTAATCCGTTATTTGGTAGTGTTTTTTATCATATTTGGTATTATCCTATGTATAACTAATACATTACAATTTACAAACTATAACGTTAGTGATACCATGGTTTTTAATACATGGACAAGCATGTATACATAATACACCAAATCAAACAGTGGATAAGAAATAATACCAACATAACCAATCCCAATATTACTAATCATAGCATTATTAATTCACTATATTTAGCACTATTAGCATTTGAACATAGATTTGATTGAAACTTAAAAAAAGAATTTTTGAAGTTGTGTTGAAAATAATTTTTGAAATTTGAAGTTGTGTGTGGACATGCAATTTATTTTAAGAAAAGTTTATGTTTTATGAGTGGAAGAAAATTTTTTGCCCAAAAACTAGTGGGAACTTAATTTTTTTTTTTCCCAAAACATGATCATATTTCATAAAGAAATATTATTTTTAATTTTTTTTTTTTAAAAACCTAAATCCAAAATCTATGACCAAACGTACACCCTGCCAAGCCACCCCATGGTATGTGGGTGTATATTTTGGTATGAAAAAAATTCCTATTTTCAATATTTTGACCTTTTCTCCGTTAATTAATAATAGGAAGCGGGAAAATTGAACTAAAAGAAAACGTGAAATGCATGTACGGCCACATTGCTGAACCTTTCTCCTGATGCCAAATGTCAAATCCAACTTGCAACCGAGTAGGCAAGTCCCGACATATAATAATGGCTACTCACTCTTCTTCTTTGTATGTATGTATGAGTAGCAGAAAACCCAATGCCACTATGCTAACACTTCTCTCAGCCAGAGCTGGTGGTGCTCCGCCACCAACACTTTTCTCTGGAATTGGACCCAGAAGAAAATGTTGGAGTTTTAAGCCTTTTAGAATATGGGCTGGTGAATTTCCGGATTTTCTTCCTAAACAAGTGGAGAATATTAAAGATCCTTTTGCTAGAAAATTGGCTTCAAGAATTGAAAGATTACCAGTATGTTTTCCCCTATTTTTATTAGCTTCAAAATGTGCTATTTTTTTAATAATTTCTGTATCTTTTTTTTCTGTGTTTCCATTTTGGTTGCTAAGGAACTAATAAGAGTACACTTTGAAAGTTGCATGTAGCTTTGGGAATCACCTGGGGCAAAATCTGTACTTTTTGTGAAATGGGTTCTGTTTTGATGAGTAAAATTATGTTTCTTTGGACAAATACTAACACATAGGTAGCAAATTTTGGTGTTTTAGAACCTAAAATCAGTGTACAAGAACAAGAATTGCACCATGCATGCAGGTTTTTATGGTAGCTAGACAGGCTATTTTTATGTTTTTATGACAACGGTGCTCGAGAGCCAGCTTGTGTGTACCTCGACTATTCTCGTTAGCTACTACCTCCCACTAGTATCGAGTAACTCTGCCCACCAAGGATTAGACATAAGGGCTATTTGATATCTCTATTTGGGGATGTTAGATTAGGATAAGATAACAAAGTACAAGGATAAATCTTCTTTTTTTTTTTTAAAATATAAATTTCTTTATAAGTAGTGAATAATTGTTTACTCCCCCATCCAGATTTATATGAAGGTATTGATTGGACCTGAAATTTGTAAGAAAAAATTAAAGTAATGGTTGAAAAATTATTTTCTTTTGTAGAGGAAACATTAAATCCAAGTCTGAAGTTTGAATAGTTTGATAAACTTTATTTCTTGAAAGTTGTGAACATTTTACAGAAATGATAATAGTGTCAAAAACTTTTGGAATATCCTAAATGGGAAGGACTTATCATATATTCGGAAGGAGGGAGTATTTTCTATTTAGTCATGGTTGTTTAGGAATAATCCAGGATTTTAATAGAGATAATGAATACTACTGCACATACTAGCGTGACAATGCATGTGGATTTATTATAAATATATACTTCTAAACTCTTTTCAGTGGTGTCCACCCATGATCTGCAAATATTTAGTCTTCTTGTAATATGTATTTTCCTTTTAATCCTGAACTCAGATATCTAAATATCTTGCTTCTCCTGTTTTGAATTGAATCCATCATTCTCTTCCTTTATAAAGTTTCTGGTTACTGCCTTGACGTTCAGCTTCATTGCTGGTTCATTAAGGTAAACTTGTCGAAGGGTTGTGTCATGAGTAGTTGTGTAAAGCCAAAAGAACAGACAGAGACCAATCCAATTGTGCTTCTCCATGGTTTTGATAGGTATGCCTCGTGCTAAGGTAATAGTTTTTACCGCTTTCTCTTGTTGTGATCCTGTTGTTCATCAACCTCATTGTTCAGCACATGTTTAGAGTGGAGGTACTCACTTCCATTGCTTGAGGAGGCTGGGTTAGAGACATGGGCAGTTGATATCCTTGGATGGGGTTTCTCTGATTTAGGTACATTGTCTTGTCCTAGTTCTTTCCTGATTTTCACTTTTTCAGAAAGATTCTGCAAACAAAAATTGAAGACTTGCTTATGGTTTCATCTCTTTCTGTTTCCTTGTGATTTTAAAGAAAGGCTTCCATCGTGTGATGTAGCTTCCAAGCGTGATCATCTATACCAGGTACCTACTGATTTTATGAATTGTATGTCTTAATCTAGGGGAGCCGTGGAGCAACTGTAAAGTCGTCTCCATGTGACATATAGGACACGGGTTCGAGCCGTGAAAGCAGCACTAATGCTTGCATTAGGGTAGGCTGTCTACATCACACCACTTGGGGTGCGACCCTTCCCTGGAGCATGCGTGAACGCGGGATGCCTTGTGCACTGGGCTGCCCTTTTAATCTAATGCACACAAACTTCAAATGTTGGAACTAGTCTCTTTTATTAGACAAAAAGAAAAGTCTCTTTTATTAGACATTCTAATAAATGTAAAATAGCATACATAAGTAAATATTAAGAAGCATATGGAAGTACAAAATTAAGTTAAAAGTCGCATTCAATTATTTTCTGGTAGTTTACTATTATACTTGCTATGCACGGGCGCATACCACAGTTGTACCCCATTGTGCAGTGGTATGATATCACAGTTATGCAGCATTATGGGGGCACCCTTTCTTACTCGGCACATCCCTATACTAGGAAATTATGGAAGTAGTGTTTACTTGTCTAAGTTTATCTTTACAAACCACTAAAAAGTCAATAAGAGTCAGACAGGTCTCCCTGCTGTAAGGCCATGTTGAAGAATTAGTCCGATATTAAATGTTTGAAGGAATTTTCCATTTACTTGTTTTGAATATTTTCAGTCTTGTTTTACTTTCAGTTGTGGTCTACCTACATCAAGAGGCCAATGGTACTTGTTGGACCGAGTCTCGGATCTGCTGTTGCTATTGACTTCTCTGTCAACTATCCAGAAGCAGTAAGTATATTAAATAACGGTGAATCCCTATCCAGATTTATAGATTACTTTCTAGTATGAAGGAGCTATCATTTTATGGCTTACTCTGAAGTAGCTTTTTTTTTTTTTGGTCAATACTCTGAAGTCTTTTACTTTTATAGGTGGATAGGCTGGTTTTGATCGACGCATGTGTTTACGCGGAAGGTACAGGAAGCCTCGCAAGCTTACCCAAAGCATTAGCTTACGCTGGGGTGAGTCCATTTAAGTCCTCTTAAAATAAAAGGGATACATTCTACTCCGATTTTGACCATTTGATGTAACTGAACATCTATATCATAAGGATTGTGGTTTCACCAAGAACTTGGTTTATGATAAGCTTTAAAGAAATTGAGAATCGTTAATGATGATTGAATCAACTTCACTGATCCAAGATTAGCACCCGTTGTATATTGACAGCCTTTGTTTGTCAGATCTTTCCCTTAAAGCTGCAAACCCCTAATAAAGAAAGAACTCCTGATCATTCAGTCTGCTACTTGAAGGGAAAGATTCTGATCTAAATGATTGATATAACATGTATTCAAATATGTTTACAGCATTCTTCGAGTATCTTCTATCTATATTTTTTATTGTTTTCACTATCTTGACAACAAACTTGTTGCAGGTCTACTTGTTGAAAAGCATACCACTTCGTTTATACGCAACATCATTGACTTTCAATGGCTTACCATTAAGTACCTGCATAGACTGGACTAATGTAAGTTTCGACCCTCTGATCTTTAAGAAACCTGAAAGTCGTGGAGCTCAGATGTCTGGAATGGGCGTCTGCACTACTTATCTTATCAGACCTTTTAATTACATGGTTTTCTATCCAGATAGGTCGTCTACATTGTTTATTACCTTGGTGGGAGGATACAACAGTGAATTTCATGATCAGCGGAGGTTACAACGTCATTGATCAGATACAACATGTATGTTGAACTTTACTAATAATCTTAAGATTTTCCTATATAGACATGCCTGTTGCCACCTTTATTACTTTCTTTTCTCATGACTGTGGTATCAAGCAAGATTCTTTTGCTATAAAAGATGCTCTGGGGACTAGCCGTAAAAAAATGTGGTGTTACTAGTCATTTATGCAATGTTGGAGTCTAAATACAGAAACTCCTGCCAAATGGTTAATTTCGAAAATCTGTTTTAGTAAGTAAAATTCTTGTGTATATTTTCAAACAGACCAGAAAGAAAAGTGATATGCCAATTTCTTGTCCGCCCAGCAAATCAGCATAATGAGAAGTTTACATGTTCACCTCAACCACGAGTCTATTAGGTGGAAACCATGTCACTTGCTTCATATTCCTCTTTCTACCCAATTAATTATCGGTTTTCCTTTTTGGGTTGTCCCAAAAACATCCATTTCTGGAAAGAAAAAAGGGAGTATCATGTATACTTATCACAGTTATTTTGGACTGCAAACACCTTTGAGCTTCTCTTGAAATTCCGAACTTATTAGTTGTAGACATCACCAATATTATTGGTTTGGTAATAAATTAGACTGGAGTTACCGTTGATCTCTAGCGCCCTCATACTAATTTTTTGTCGGATCATTCTACTAGAATTGTGGCTGATTGAATCCAGACTTGCTTCTGCTTCTATAGCACTGAGAGTGTTTTTTTTTTTTTTTTGGCTGTAGCTCCATTTCCTATCTTCCCTACTGGTTTTCTTCTTGTCCATGTGGAATATTCTAGAGCATTCTCATGCTAAGAATTCTGTTATACAGGTCAAGCAGAAAACACTAATAATATGGGGTGAAGATGATCAGATTATTGACTACAAGCTCGCAGTGGTATGTTTCTTTCAAATTTTGGAACAATATAAACCTGGTAACTCTTATCAGCCAAATATGCAGTATGTCGAGTCGCTGAATGGTCTGTTGACTTTTGTGTGCACAGAGATTGCACTCTGAACTTCCAAATGCGATTCTACGCTGTATACCAAAGTGTGGTCATATCCCTCACGTGGAGAAGCCCGATGCTGTCTCCAGGTTAATTGCGCAATTTATTCACTCTGATCAATCACAAAGGGCAAAGCTTGACTCAGTCTCCACCATCTCTGTTCCTGTTTGATTACTGGTACTTGTACAAGCAGTTAGCGCATCCCACGTGGAGATCTGGCTTCCAGATTCTACTTAGTGATGAGGTTTGTTTGCCAGTTTCAATGGTGAACTATGCTTTCATTCTTTGAGCAACATCAGCTATTTTACCTATATGTTGAAGGTGCTTTGGTATCCAGTACAGAAGTGAAATAAACTGAATACTTAAGCAGTGCAATTAGCTGAATTAGCAGAGCATTCTGGTACATAATTCTTTCGGTTTCTCTTCAATATAGAACTCGAGTTATGGTCTGTGAATCATAGCTTGTAGCAGTTGCAAGCCTTGACGGCAGAGTTACTCGATACTTGTGCTGGTTGGAGGTAGGAGGTACCCCGTGAAATGTTATAAGAAAAACAGCTTGGAGCAGTACAGTTCTATTGTGCATATCTGGAATTATATCACTCTTATGTATAAAGAATTCCTATTACTTTCTATTTTTGTTATTACTTATTTTGTATAATTTTGGCCTGATGTGAATTTGTGGTTGGCGCATAATTATTTGTTTTATTAAAAAAAAAAAAAAAAAGCGTGAATACATTAGCGTTCATACCTGCTACAATAAGTTTTTCTTTTATTAATATTCTTAATTCAGTCAAATTAAAATGAGATGAAAAGAAGTAGTGCGTAAAAAAAACGAAAAAAGAATGAAAAAAGTGAAACGCAGAAACGGCCACATGGCAAATCCAATCCTCTACCAACATAAATTCTTCTTCCACTTCGTCTTTGTACGAGTAAGTTGAAAAACCAGTGCCACCGTGCACGGCGGAGTCCCACAACTATTATGCTAACAATGCTCTCAGCCAGAGCCGGTGTTGTTCCTCCACCAATCCTAATCGGACACAATGTAAAATTCTCCATTTCGAGGCGTTTAAGGATCCGAGCTGCTGAATTTCCGGATTTTCTTCCTAAACAAGTCGAGAATATCAAAGACTCTTCTGCTAGAAAATTGGCTTCACGAATTGAAAGAGTACCTGTACGCTTTTCTTTTCTTTTTTACTTTCAAAATTTGCTACTCATTTTTGGGATGATTTTGAGTTGTTTCGGATAATTGCACTTTAGTCCCTCAGTTATTGTTAATTCTAGTTTTGATCTTTGCAATATTTGGCTAAGCATATTTAACCTTCAATTAACTAACAGTCTACCACGTCTCACTTTATACAGGAAATATGTGATATTTTGACTATTTTAGGACTGTATTACTCTCAAATATGGAGTAACATTACAAATTTGACATAATACATTGATAATTGAATGGTTTAACACTTAATAATTCGTTAAATTTGTGAAGATTTACGGTCGAAGGGATCAAAATTGCTCATATAATATAATTGAAGGTTGAATGTGCTTAACCAGAATCACAAGGAAAAAACTAAGTAATGAATTATGTTCCTTCTAATAGTTCTAAACTCAAATATCTAAATATCGTGCTCTGAAATGAATTAAGTGCTCTCTTTCTTTATAAAGCTCTGGTTACTGCTTTAGTTTGATGATCCAGCTTCATTTTAGGTAAACTTATCAAAGGGTTGTGTCTTGAGTAGTTGTGTGAAGCCAAAAGAACAGACAGAGGCCAAAAATCCAGTCGTGCTTCTCCATGGTTTTGATAGGTATGCGTCACGCCAAGCTAATACTTCTGACCACTTTCTCTTGTTGTGCCTGTTGTTCATTATACCTCATTGTTCAGCTCATGTTTAGAGTGGAGGTACACATTTCCGATGCTTGAGGAGGCTGGGTTGGAGACATGGGCAGTTGATATCCTCGGATGGGGTTTCTCTGATTTAGGTACATTGTCTTGTCCTAGTTCTTTCCCGATTTTTCATTTTTTCAGAAAGATTTTGCAAACAAAGACTTGAGACTTGCTCATGGTTTCTTATGTTTTGTTTCCTGTGATATCAAAGAAAGGCTTCCATCGTGTGATGTAGCTTCCAAGCGTGATCATCTTTACCAGGTACCTTACTGATTTTAAAATGTATGTACTAATCTAGCGCATACAAACTTAAAAGTTTGGAACTAGTCTCTTTCACTATACATTCTAATAAACGCAAAGTTGCATATCTAAGTTCAAAGGTAAACTCACATTCAATTTTCTCCTAGTAGTGTATGGTAATATGCAGGGGCACATGCCAAAGTTATACCCCATGGCAGTGGTATAATATCACAATTATGCAGCATTCTGAAGGGGCACTTTGCTTACTAGGCACGGTCCTATACTAGAAAATTATGGAAGTAGTGTTTACTTGTCTAAGTTTATATGTAGAAACCATTGAAAGGGCAATAAGGGTCAGGTAGGTCTCCCTGGTGAACAGCCACATCAAAGAATTAAGCGGATCTTGAATTTTGAAAGAATCTTCCGTTGACTCTTTTTATAAATTTTTCAGTCTCGTCTTTCTTTCAGCTGTGGTCTACCTACATCAAGAGGCCAATGGTACTTGTCGGACCAAGTCTTGGATCTGCTGTTGCTATTGACTTTTCTGTCAAATATCCTGAAGCAGTAAGTACATTAGTAACTGTGGATCCATGTCCAGATATTATAAATTACTTTCTAGTATGAAGAAGGTATAACGTTATGCTTAATCCAACATCTCTTTCACTTTATCAGGTTTATAAGCTGGTTTTAATCGATGCAAGTGTTTATGCAGAAGGTACAGGAAACCTTGCAACCTTACCCAAAGCAGTAGCTTATGCTGGGGTAAGTTCCCTCCTTGTCCTCTTAAAACAACGGGATACTTTCTACTCCATATTGGATTATTTGATGTAACTGCAAATATATGTTACACAGATTGTGGTTTATTGACTTTCTGATTAGCAAACTCAAAAAGTAAAAAAGAGAAACTTTCCCTAATTGTTAATGATGATTGATCCTTAATTGAGCTAAGTTTAGCATCCTTATACTGACTCTCTTTGTCTATCAGATCTTTCTCTTGATGCTGCACGGCCCCAACTAAAGAAAGAACTCTTAGTATCAGTTTGTTACTATTCAGTCTCCTATTCAATGGAAAGATCTCAGATATAACATGTGCTCGTATATTTTTTAGACAACATTCTTTGAGCATCAGCCATCTATATTTCTTGTTCTTTTCACTAATCTGATAACAAACCTGCTGCAGGTCTACTTGTTGAAAAGTGTTCCACTTCGCTTATATGCAACATCATTAACTTTCAATGGCTTACCATTAAATACCTGCATAGACTGGACTAATGTAAGTTTTGACCCTGTAATCTTTTAGAAACCTAAAAGTCATGCAGATCAGATGGTCACAATGTGCTTCTGGCATATTTTTTATGCTCCTTGTTTTACTACGCCTTCTGATTATCTGGTTTTCTGTCCAGATTGGCCGCTTACATTGTTTGTTACCTTGGTGGGAGGATGCAACAGTGAATTTCATGATCAGTGGAGGTTACAATGTTGTTGCACAGATAGAACATGTATGTACAAATTTACTAAATTTTCTTTAAGTTTCGTAAATAGACGTGCCTGTTGCGACCTTTTGCTACTTTCTTTTGCATCGACTCTGATATGGAGCAACACTATCTTGCTGTATTTAATAGGCAATGATTGGATCATGGAGAATAGGAATAATGATTTTAATTAGTTTCATCTTAACATGGCTGCCATTTGGACATGCAATTATGGGACTCTAAATATAGGAAATCCTGGCCACTGGCTTAATTATGAAAAGTCTGTTTTAGTAAGAAATATTCAATATGCTGTATTGTTCTTAAACAGTCCAGACAAGTGATATGCCACAAGTCTTAACTGCAAACTCCACGTAACTTCTCTAGACATTGCAAACCTATTAGATTTGGACGTCAATAAAATCAATTGTATGGTATGTAAATGAGACCAGAGTTATAATGAATCTCTCCCTGTCCCCCTCATAATTTTCTGTTAGTATGTTTTGGGGCTGACTGGATCTCCTCGCTTCGAATTCTGGTGATACATTGCATAAAGATGTGTTTTGCTTGCTGTATCCGTTCTCCATGTTGTCTACTTGTTTTCTTCTTGTCCCTATGGAAAATGCTACAGCATTATATGCTAGCAGAAGTTTTGTTATGCAGGTCAAGCAGAAAACACTAATAATATGGGGTGAAGATGATCAGATAATTGACTACAAGCTCGGAGTGGTATGTTTCTTTCAAGTTTGTAACAATAGAAACTTGTTGGCTTGTCGCAGCCAAATACGTGGTTCATAAGTATTACCAAGTGTCTGTTGATTCTTATGTGCGCAGAGATTGCATTGTGAACTGCCAAATGCTATTATACGCCAAATACCAAAGTGCGGCCATATCCCCCATGTGGAGAAGCCTGATGCTGTCTCCAAGTTGATAATGGATTTCATTCACTCTGATCAATCACAAAGGGCAAATCCTGACTCTGTCTCGACCATCTCTGTTCTTGTTTGATTACTGGTACTTGTACAAGCAGATAGTTAGCATACCCCACATGTGGAGATCCGGCTTCCTCATTATAGGTAGTGATGAGGTTAGTTTGCCAGCTTTGAGCACCATCAGCTTTATTACCTACATATCAAAGGTGCTTTCCCATCCAGTACATAAGTGTAATAAACTGAATACTTAGCAGTGTAATTAGCTGAATATGTTAGCATTCTTCTACATGTTTCTCAGTTTTTCTTCAATATTCGGAGCTGGAATTTATGGCTGGTGAATCCTAGCTTGCGCCTTGATGCAGTGGTGAACTTATTGTATTAATATATTTAGAATTATATCGCTCCTACTGGAGAAGGGGAGCATTGACGTAACTGGTAAAGTTGCCGCCATGTGACCAGGAGGTCACGGGTTCAAGCCGTGGAAACAGCCTCTTGCAGAAATGCTGGTAAGGCTGCATACAATAGACCCTTGTGGTCCGGCCCTTCCTCGGACCCCGCGCATAGTGGGGGCTAGGGCTGTCAAATTTGGCCCAAGCCCAAATGACCCGCCCAAGGTTGGGTTGGTTATTGACCCGCCCATTTATTGAACTTAGTCCATCTTGACCCAACCCATCTCAACCCATTTAAAGTTGGGCTAATTTTTAGCCCAAATTGATTCATGAGTAAGTTTGTCAAAATATCTTAGAAATAATTTTATTTTTTGTTTAATATTTTAAATATGACCATAACAAAAGCAAAAAAGCCTTATTTCATAATTATACAATTTATAAGAAAATAACACATATTAATTAAAGTTTAATAAGAGTTGGGCGGGTTGGGTTATGACCCGAATTTTAACCCATTTTGACCCGCCCAAAATTTACCCAACCCGCCAATTTGACACCCCTAGTGGGGGCTTAGTGCACCGAGCTGTCCTTTTTATATCGCTCCTATTGGAGCTTCGTGCCAGGAACCATGGTAGTTTCAGGAACATTTCGAATTAACAGTGAATGGTAGAGGTAGTTGAAAGATGTTAATCTCTAGAAATCGGGAATTACTTGTGATATTGGCAGTTAGAATAACGTATCTTGGGGATGAGAAACTACAGTAACTTAGCCAAGGGATATTGCTGAACAGTTTGTCGAAAGATAGATGTCGCTAGAATTTTCTGTCTTGCTTAGGAGGAAGGCTTCTCTACATGTTTTCTGACTCTTCTTAATTTTCTTGGGATCTGGTTCTCTTTTAAGTTTATGATGCAAGATTGCGTACGTCTATCGGAAACAGCTTCTCTATCTCCGCGAAGTAGGGGTAAGGTCCACATACACATAACCCTCCCCAGACCCCACACTGAGAGAATATACTGAGTAATACTGAGTATGTTGTTTTTTTTAATTGATGCAAGACTGCATACAGATAGAGTTAACCTACAACAATCTTAGACCAGGAGTAGTGAACTATTGGTGTTAACAGATCCTTGTTGTGAAACAAAAGTACAACATTTCACATGCTATCATTTTCAAAGGGGGCTCTACATAAAGTTCAAAGGTTGCTACTGGTGTATAAAAGTAGTTCTCAAGTCATTATCCCTTATTATATCATAATAATAATAAGATCCGGCTCATTGAAAGATGTCGTGCATGTGCACTGGAGTCACCATCCAAGTGAAACAACCTTGAGTTTTTTTTTTTTTTTTAATGAAACCAAACGAGTTCTCCTTCAAGATTTTTTACCTTGACCTTTTCACCTACATCTTACGTTAAGGTCAAAAGCTCTTGCTTTGAAGATTCTATTTTAGCACCTTAAAGTCAGTGGCAGAGGCAGGATCCCCACGAAGGGGGTTCAAAAAAAAAATTGTAGCTAGTGGGAATTGAACCTATGAAGGTTTTGAACCCCCTTGACCACTAAACTACACTTTTGGGTTGTGTTAAGGGAGTTCAAAACATAATATATAGAGGTAAATCCCTTTTCGCCCCCTAAATCCGCCTCTGCTTAAAGTAGTGATCGTACCAGCTTGCACGCTGGACTACTGTATTTAATGTACATTTTATTTATCATCAGTTTATAAACTAGAATACTCTGATCACTAAAGCTTAGACAAATGAAAAACGATTATCCTAACTCTTTTGTCTCTACAAGATTTTGAACATTGGTTTCTCATGATTCATTCACTTTATTGATCCTACATCACGCCGTTGAGTGCTAAATCATCAACCCGTGAGTGCTAAAATACATTAAGGAGTCGTTTGGTAGGGTGTATAAGAGTAGTGTTGAATAAGTGTATTAGTAATGCATGGGCTAGTAATGCAACATTAGTATGCAGAGATTATTTATTATCCATTGTTTGTTGTGGTGTATTAAAAATTAAATGTATCGCATAATTTTTAAGAAAACTAGTTATTTACAAAAATGTCCTCCATGTTCTTTAGTTTTAAGGGACTTTAAGGATAATTTTATCTTTAATAGCATTGGTATTGCTAATACCATGCTATGCATTAGCTATACATAGGATAATACCAAATAAGATGTATAACCAATGCTTGTATTAGTTATATGAAAAAATATACCAAACAAAATATTACAAATACATAAAACTAATGTTTGCATTATTTTCTCTAATACACGTCCAAACCACCTCTAAAAGTTTTTAAGTAGCTTTTGACCTTTCATGTAAGGTGCTGCCAAAAAGGGCAAAGTTAAGAAACTAGAAGGAAACCTTGTTTGGTTTCGCATGTAAGATCCATTCAAAAAGGGCTTAGGTAAAGAAACTGGAAGGAGACACACTTGTTTGGTTTATTCTCTTGTGAAAAACCAAGATTCCTTTCGCCCTGACACTTGGATACTTGAGCGTATTCCTGCATTTCTTTAAGTTGGATTTTCAATTATACTTGCTAATATTCTCTACACACACGCACAAAGAAACAAGATGAAGGAATAGAAAACACTAAAAGACAGATGGACAGGGAACTAGAAGGGGGTTATATTTTAATACAGAAATGCACTAATATTACCACAGATGGGGGTAGGGTAGTGACTACTCATTGATAACATCTCTAAAATAAACAATACAGCTTTATGTCTTCTATTCTCCAGATATACAAAAAAGGAACATCTAAAAAGAAGAGATCAGATTCTTCTACATTACTACCCAAGAAACAGCCACATCCACTTCAAAAGGGAATCTAATTCCAAACTTTTTCACTCACTAAAGGAGCAAAGAAGATGGAGAAAGAACAAGAAGAAGAAAACAAACAAAAGAAAGAAATAAAAAGAAAAAGTCCAAGTGGAAGTGTGTCCAGATGATTCTCCCCTACTGACCATTGAAAATGGCTACCCATACTTTGTGCCAAAAGTCCACATTATCTTTCTCAAACCTTCCTTCCCTTCATTTACTGCCTCACATTCATCATTTTCTTTAGAGTCTTAAGCATACCAAGCTTGTAAACAAAATGGCTATAGTGAAAAAGACAGTATTTTGATGAAGAGTCTCTGTGCCATTGCCATCTGGATTGTAGCCACCACTTCCTGTTGGTCCTAGCCCAAAAGTAGGATTGTTAATACCTGTTGTAGTTCCCGTGCCGGTGCCGGTGCCGGTGCCGGTGCCGGTGCCAGTGCTAGTGCCAGTCCCAGTGCTGGTGCCGGTGCCAGTCCCAGTGCCGGTCCCAATCCCTGGAGTTGTGGTTCCTGGTACAGTAGTGGTACCTCCACCGGTGTTGCTGATGTAAAAACAATATGAATCAAGAACAAGATCATCCACTATATTTAATTATCAGTTCTACAGAATAGAGAAGTCCCGAGTACACTGAGACGAGCTTAAATAGAGTAACATAAACAATGAGAATTCATGTAACCGCCTCCAAGTTGCTTGAGATTGAGGCGTAGTTAATGTTATTATTATAGTATAGTCCGGACTAAGCATGTTAATGTTGTTGACATTATTGTATAGTCCAAAGCAAGCATGTTAGTGTTATTATTATAGTATAGTCTAGAGTAAGCATGTTATATGAATGATAAGAATTGGTGGAAATGACTTTGGTTCTGTAAAATATTGCATAATGGCTGGAAACAATGTCAACTAAAGATTTTCATCATGACAATGGGAGAAAATGACAAATACAACACCAAAATACAGATTATATCAACATCAAAAACAGGTCACATGGGCATACATAATGATGAATCTAGCTCATCTTGTGTTTGAATGTTATTGTCACAATTAGGACACTAAGAATGACTATTTGATAGATTTAGGTTAAAGAAAACAGGTGACAGCACCAACAACAATCTTTAATTATATCTTCATTAAAAAGATCACTATATTAGGAAAAGCTTCCAACCATTCACTCATACATCAAAGTTCATATCTAGCATTAATAATTGCACCTTTTTTTCTTATAATAGGTCCTTTTTCTACCCTGAGCACAGAGTTTTAACTTCCATATATCACCAGCCCTACTTGGTAGGTGACTATTTACAGAAAAATCATGAAAAAAAATATTTTTCCAAGATCAAATTGAGAATTAGCTACAAGGTGAAGCAAGCATCATCCAGCCAAAAAGGGACCAAAAAACCCTTCTATTTTTTAACTAAATCAGGGCCATTATCACCATTTTTGTCCTAGAAAAAGAACTTCACTACACTCTAAAAGAAAAAAATAACTCATTTTGTGGGAAAATAGCAAAAAGTTTTTGGAATGAGAACTAGATTCAAGTTTAAGGAGATGCTTGAGATTCAATATTGACAAGATAAATACAAGATCTAACATCAAAAATAACAAAACCTTAAGAAACTTACCCAGGGGTGGTCTGATAACATCCAGAAGTAGAGGCTGTTGATTGAAAAAATAAACAAAAGAACAATATCAGTGACTGGTAGAGGAATAAGAGTGTCAAAACAAAAGGAAACAAAAGGAAGAAAAACAAGATTTTTTAGGAACTTACAAGATGGTGGATTTGAACTTAAAGTTGCAGTTCCAGAAAAGTCACAGGTTGCACCAGATGCAGCTTTCTTCTGATAATAGCTATTTACAGCATAGCTACAGTGATCTTTAATAGTGTTAGGGTTGTAACAAGGTCCATTTTGAAGAATACCAGTACAATCAGCTCCATTTCCACAAGCATAATCTATACTCTTCTGCATAAGGCTATCTCCTACCCCATCTTTGCACAAACAGTAATTAGCACCACCTAGAAAGAAAGAAAAAAACCATAATAAGAAATCAGCTCAAGAAACAGAAATTATTGAAAATTTGTCAAGAAAAAAAGACTCAATCTTGTATAATAAATTCTTGGATACAGTCTAAAAGCAAAATCTAGTGAAACCCTTTATAAAGAAACACATGGAAAATGCAGGAAAAAGAGAATCTTGAAGTGAGAGAGCTAAAAACTCAATCTTTGAACAAAATATTGTTGGATACACAAACTAAGAGCAAAATCTGGTGAAACCCCATCATAAGAAACACATGGAAAATGAAAAAAAAAGATCTTGAAGTGAAAGTAGTAGCAACAAGCAGCTTACTTGAGTAACCAGTGAAAGCCAAGAAAACTATTAAAGACAGTACAAAAGCAGTAGCCATGATTGTTTTGTGCCAGGATCTTAGAACTAGTTATGAAGAAATTCTTGTTCTCTTTTTTCTTTCAAGAATATTAATAGAGCTAGTGAGAGTAAGAAGAATAAGAAGAAAGGAGATATTTTTAAGAGGAACAAAGAAGCTCTGTTATGGGGAAATGGAGCTCTCGAGACAAGAAAAATGGTATAGTAGACGGTGGAAGGTGGAGCTCAATGTCTATTTTGGGTGGCTTTTTATATGTATAATCTTATGTATTTAGCACACAAATTACTATATGGGTGTTAAAAGAATAGTGGTATAGGGGACTGTGATTTAGGAAAGTGAGCAACAATGCCAAAGCTTTATTGTTTTTTTTTTTTTTTTGGTGTAAAAAAGCTTATTGTCATATAAGTATTTGACTGTAATCTGTACTATGTATATGTCAGTGGAATTGTTTCTCAAACGGTCATAAATTAACTCTATGGTTCCAATCCAACCAAACGGTCATAACGCAAGCAGAAAATATTTCCAAGAAAATGACAAGACTTGATCCCTCATGTTTGGGTTGGTACAAAATAGTAAAAGACAGTTCGATGTACGAAATATTTTGTGTTCATATAGGATTTGTAGAAGGGCTGTACCACGAAGTATTGTGTGTGGGCAGTGTACTTTGATGCAAGTATCAGTGGCTGATTCCATGGCTCGAACTCATGATGCATAGTTTGCACAAAGATAATTTTACTGTTGCTCCAAGATCCCCTTGAGGTGCAAAATAGTCCTCTTAAATATATTTTGAGCATTTTTTATTCTTTAAGTTTAAAATATTTAATATATTTTAAACCTCTAACTATTCATTTTTTTGTCTATTGATGATTTTTGGTGCAGTTTCTTATGGTATAATTCTGTTGGTTTTTTTTTTCTATAATTTTTTTGGCTGCTGTAATTTTTTGTGTTGCAATTTTGAGATATGACGAGACTTTTTGATGTTTTGGTTAAGTTTTTTTATAGCTAAAATTTTCCTTTTTCTAAAAAAAAAAAATATTTTTTCGAAATCAGCGTTTGTTCATAAAATTTCTAATTTTCACTTGAAGATGCATTTTCGAAATTTTTGAAAATTTAAAAAACTCCAAAAAACTGTTTTCCAAAATTTTCACTCAAATCACTAAAACTTCAAAAACATCTCAAACTGAAATTTATGTCCAAACACAACTCTAAATTTCAAATACCATTTTGACTTAAAATAAATTTTCACCATTTTTTGGAATTTTACAATTCTTATGTTCAAACGCCTACTAAGGCCCCGTTTGGCCATGAGTTTTGCCAAAATAAATTTGGGATTATTTTCAAAACTCATGTTTGGCCATAAATTTTGCCCATATTTTGGCCAAATCCCAATTTTTATTTTGGGCCAAAATCCCAAAACTTGAGAATTATATACATGTTTTTCCAAAATAAAGTTGGAAAATATGTTTTGAAAACGTATGTCCAAACACATTTTCATCTTCAAACCAAACTTCACCCAAATCAAATTTTTCAAAACAAATTTGGGATCTATGGCCAAACGCTAGCTAAGTATTTGACGATGATCAAATATAATTACTTTTGGTAAAATCAAAGGACCAAGACTGCCCGTAAATGTTTCTGGAGAGACTATTTAAATCCATCCCAAACATTATAGGGACCTTTTTGTCATTTACAAAGAAAATGGAGGGCCCCGAGTCTAGCCTTGAAACAGTAAGAGGCCCCCACGAGGCTGGTTTGTATAGCAAACCTTTTCGTGGTGTGCTGTCACTGTTTGTGTTTGCACTGGTGTCCCTTGGCATTCAATGGTGGTACGGTGGTACAGAAAATCTCAGAATTTCCTTAAGATATAGTATTACTTCAATATGCAATACCACATCTGTTTCAATTTTGATGGAGTATTATATTTCGCTTATCATGAATCAAATTATGTAAAGTTTGATTAAATTTTAAAATTTATTTTTATTGACATGATTGTTAGGGTATTCTGTCTAAATAGTAGACACAAGTAATAATAAATAAAAAATACTAAAGATTCGAGCCATAAAATTTCTCAATGTACTTATTAGATAAGATGAAGTTCGGGATTATATTTTTTTTTTGGTAATTAAAATATTTGAATTAATCACCAATGTAATATGTACAAATCAGAGTAGACCAACTCAGTCTACTTTACAAGATAAAAGAAAATCCAACTGAAAAAACACTCTACATTCTAGATCGCACTAGTGTTTACAATTGCTAAGCAACACTCGTGTATATCTTTCAGCTCTGAAGTTGCATGTGCAAGCCACTCTTTTAGCTAGGACCTCCCATGCAGTAGTTTTCTTCTCAAAGATCCGAGAATTTCGTTCAATCCACAATGCATGAATATACTCTGCGTAGACTAGCTTAAGCACTCTTGCAAGCTGATATCTGCTCTTCGTTTTCTTAACTATCCATTGATGATTTGCTGCCCATGAGTCTATATGAGGATACTGAATATGCAACCAGCGCATGAGCATGTGCTATAGACATTTACCATATTCACATTCAACAAACAAATGATCTCGTGTCTCTGGTTTTGTTGACAGAAACAGGAAGTATCTGCTATCTGCATTCCCCAGTTCTTCAGTCTATCAGCTGTTAGTATTCTACCCTGCACCTGAAGCCACATAGTGAAGTTGGCTTTTGGTGTTGCTTGGTTTTGATACATCAATCCTTCCATGGAACTTTCGGTAATACACCTAGTAGTTGTAGGTATACTTGCTTTGTAACTGAGCCTTGTGACAAGTTGTTTATAAGGTGCAGTCTGTCCCTTGCCTCAAAGACCTTTCGAACCATCCAACAAGCTTGCTTGGGTACTCCCATATCCTTAAAATATTGCTCTTTGATATAGTAGCTATGGATCCATCTGATCCATAACTTATCCTTCTTGTTGGCCCGTTCCTAGCAGGTTTTAGTGATAGCAGCTTTGTTCCACATAGCCAAGTTAATCAAGTTCAATCCTCCTGCAGCTTTTGGAGAGCACATCTCATCCCATGACACTAAAGACTTTTTGGTTATTGTATTCACCCCAGACCATATGTAGCTTCTACAATGTGCTTTAATTGCTTTGATGACTTTAGCCGGTATAATAAAGGTTTAAGCCCATAGGCTTGGATGCCAAAGATAAATATTTGGACTAACTGTATTCTGCCAGCATAGGAAAGTTTCTCTGTTGTCCATGAAGAAATCCTGCTCACAATTTTGGCAATAAGGGGATGCCACTGTAGTACTGATAGCTTCTTTGTATCTAGGGGTATGCCCAGATATTTAAAAGGCAACACTCCTTGACTGTACCCTAATGCTTGTTGGATCTTCTGCTTCAGTTCATTGCTTACTCCTCCATAATATATTGCGCTTTTGGCTAGATTTGGTTTAAGGCCAGAGGCTTCTGAAAAGGTGCACTTTTGATTTAATAGAACAATAGAAGTGGTGCTCCTTTTGTGAAAATAAGAAGATCATCAGCAAAGCTCAAATGAATGAGGTCCAATCTAGAACACATAGGATGATAGTGAAAGATTTTTCTCATGCTTGAGTGTCTTCGGGTTCCTACTCAGATACTCCATTGCTATGACAAAGAGAAATGGAGACATAAGATCTCCCTGCCTAATCCCTCTAACTGCATCAAATGCCTTAGTTGTCTCTCCATTTATGAGAATGGTATAGTTCACTGTTGACACACACTCTATTATCCAGTTGGTAAATTGAAGTAGGAATCCCAGACATTCTAATACTCGGTGTAAGTATCTCCAGTCAACAGTATCTTATGCTTTCTGTATATCCACTTTAATGAAGAATCTTGGAGAAATATTTTTTCTTGAGTAAGCCTTAACTAACTCATGAGCCAGCAGGACATTATCTGCATCTTTCCTGCCGGGAATGAAACCAGCTTGGGTGTCTGACACAACTGATGCAATAACTTTTTGCAGTATGTTTGCAAGAATTTTGGCAATTAATTTATACAGAACAGTGCAGCAAACTATAGGTCTATACTTCTTGATACTTGTAGAATGGGAAACCTTAGGAATCAAGGTGATGGCTATGCAGTTGATAGCTCTAAATAGTTTGCTCGTATGAAAGAAATTCTTCACTGCTTGACACACTTTTGGCTTGATCTCCAAGATCTTTTGAAAAATAATGCATTGTAGCCATCAACTCCTGGTGCTTTATCATCCCCAATTGCATTTAATGCTTCAAAAATATATTTTGTTCAGTGACTTCAGCACAAAGGTTCACCTGCTGAGAGTGTGTGAGGACAAGTCCCATTTTCATTATCTCTTTGTTGACTGCAGACAAATGAGCTGATCTTGATCCCATAAGAGATTTATAAAAGCTAATTATTTCAACATGAATCTGCTTCTGATCAGTGAGTCTATCTCCAAAGGCATTAGTAAGCTCTGCAATAACTTTTTTCTGACTCCTCTCCTTCATTACAGCTGAGAAGTATTTGGTGTTAGAATCACCAAGCTTTATCCATTTAGCTCTGGATTTTTGTTGAAGTATGCTTTCCTTTATTAGTGACCATCTTTCCAGTTCTTCAAGTAATATTGTCTCCTCTAATGCAACTGCATCAGTGTAGCCTCTGCTCAGGTGCTCTTGGGTATCCAGAAGCCTGTTTCTGATATGCTCTAAGTTGTTACTTCTCCGAACTCATTGTTATTAAGTTGCTTCAATTCAGACCTACGAACCTTTAGTTTGCACTAGATGTCTTTCATGGCATCTGAATGCAGTTGTGTCTGCCAAACTCCATCAACCACTGACAGGAAGTCTTCATTATCAGCCCAAACATTAAAGAACTTAAATGGAATCTTGCCACTGGATTCAGCTTTCCTTAGGGTGATCATCATGGGAGCATGATTTGAGATAAAAGGCATTTTATAATCCACCTCCATATGTCCAAAATTATTCATCCATTCATCATTACCAATAGCTCTATCAATCCTGTTGAAAACTCTATCTACACCTTGTTGTTTATTAGACCATGTATAATATTCCCCCTTCCAAGGTAACTCACATAAGTTCAAACATTGCATACAATTTGCAAAGTCTTGAATCTCATTACTAGTTACTGGGATCCCATATAATTTGTCCTGTATAGTTAGCACTGAATTAAAATCTCCCCAAATGAGCAATGGCTTGGTGATCTGTGTAGCAAGATTATACAGTTGCACCCATAGAGGCTTTCTCAGCTCAATTGTATTAAACCCATAGATGATTCAATGACACAGTTCAGTTGATTCATCCTTCCTCTAACATCACAATGCATAGCTTGAGCAGACTGATCTATTACTGATGTATCATAGTAGGAAGGATCCCATAACAACCAAACCCTTCCATTAGCAGCATGCTCATAGTTAAATGTAGCTGGCCACCCCGGCACTACTCTATTAGCAATGCCATCAGTCTTATCATTTTTACTTTAGTTTCTACTAAGCCAACTAGTTTGATATTATTCTCTCTAATATAGGTACCAACTCTTTTTGATTATATCGTTTATTGGTACCTCTAATGTTCCAAACCAACCAAGACATCAAGAAGGTTTAGATGTACCACCTGCAGATGGTATTGGCAAATTAGCCAACACTTCTACGTTTGTCTGTTGACTTGATCTCTGCTTACCAGGTGACATAACTGCTAGTGCATAGTTTAGGGGTATGCCGTTTATTTCTGCTGCTTTCTTCCCTTTGTCAAGATATTGTTGTTTCCCTTCTTCAGGAATTGGTTCTGCTTCTCTGCTCTCAACATCACACATAGGAGGCCCTTGTTCATTCATCATCTTTGTCTGCTCCTGATTAGCTTTATGTGTATGAGCTAACACAACTCCTGCAGTCTTCCTCACTTGCTTCACATGTTGTGGTCTAATTCTTTTTGGCTGTTGAATTTGCTTAACCTCCTCCTTGTGAATCTTTGTACACAATCATGACCAATTTTTAAGCATTTTCCACAGAATTCTGTCTTCCAATCATATTCCAGTGCCTGATCAAATACCCTGCCTGAATCATTCATAATAGGGACCTTGCTAGGGAGGGGTTTAGTGATATTCACTCGATGAGAATTCTAGCATAAGAGATTCTAGTTTGTTTGGCAGTACACTCATCTACAAATAATGGAATCCCTATAGTGCTTGCTATTATACTCAATGAGGTACCTCCTCAGCAGTTCATGGAAGTTTGGGAAATCTAACCCAAAGAGGAATCTCAGTTAAAAATTTTGCATCAAAATCAAACTGTGGACTCCATTGTTTCATTATCATGGGCCTATTGTTGATTGTCTAAGGTCCCTCACACAGAATTGTCTTCATGTCAGCCACGGATTGAAACCTAACAATGTAATACCCATCATCATGAGAATAAAGTTCTGACATAGTGACTGTATTCCACATCTGATTTGTGTATCGATGCATGTAATTATACCCTGGCTTTTCCCCAACTACATAAATGATTAGGGCTCATTTCTACTTTAGGGTTTCAGCTTCTAAATCTGATTTATCAAGTTTGGCCACAAGATTACCCTCTACTACTTCAGGAGTAATGTAGTGCAAAGGCATACCATTCGCAGTTGATCGATTACCATTAAGGATCCCAACTCAAGTTGGTTCCTTAGTATTTTTCGGCAATGGAACAGTGTTGTGTGCTGATGATTGAGTCTCAGCTTCCTTCGTCTTCCCCAATCTAGTATCAACTGGTTTTGGAGCTTGATTTTCAGCTTCAAGCTCCTTTCTCAATGGAACAAAAACATCCCTAGATGGGGGAGGTGTAACACTATCTCTCAAGTTCACTTGCATAGGAATAGGGCTCTGATTTGCTCGTTACTGTTGTTGACTTGTGGATGTTGAGGCTCCAGCGTAAGGGATCTGAGTTAGAATTCCGACTCCTATATGTGTTTTTGAAGCTCCAGAGATTGACTCCATGACTGCAGATGAGGAACTACCAATGTTTTTTTGAGCTTGGGGATCTTATCATCTACCTTGATCTGTTGCTTTTTAGGACGACCGCGTGACTTCTTTTCTTCCATTGACGAGGTCGGCACATGTTAGCTTAAACTGTGCCGAGAGAGCGAGGAAGAAACAACGATGGACTTAAGTTCGAGATTATTAAAATATCTGGAACAAAAAAATTGTAATTTATAACACTCTTTATATAATTTTTGAATATCTAATTTTTAGTTTTAAACTATTAATTGAACTGATCCAATTTAGCTTCAAAGTTTAATTAACTTGATTCTCGATAAGCAAAATGTGTCATTTAAATTGAAATAGAAAGGTATGAAATCGGACAGAAATAGAAAAGCACAGAAGGTAATTTTTTTATTGTTTGCAACATTTTTTTGGTACAAGTTACTTAGTAGATACATTATTTACTCTTTTGGTACAACTGTACACAACATTAATTATTCAATCTATGCTCGTTTTTACTTATTTCCTTAATAATCGTATAAAATTTTGGTGATTAAATTTAGAGCGACGAAAGTACCAAATATGGTCTAACTTTTCTTTGTGAAAGTATATTAGTTGATTATTCATGAAAATTGAAAATCTGCTCTTTGTCACATATCCTTTATCTCCATTTCTTGTTGGAATGTCCCAAAATGTTGTCAAATTAATTGTTATTTTAATTTCGAACGACCATTTGCATATAAACTCATTTATATACAAAGAAAAGTCAGGATAAATAGCGCTCCGCCCGCCAAGCGGGCGGCAAGAGCATACAAATACTCCCTCCGTTCACTTTTACTTGCCCACTATTGATTTTGCACACCTCTTAAGAAATAATAAATATAGTGCATAATTTATCATGATACCCATATTAATTGGTGTATATTCTTAATGGATTTGAAAAATAATTTGGAATGGGGAAAAGGCTCAAAATTACCCTCGTGGTCTTCAAAATGGCTTATTTGTACCCTCCATTTGAAAATGAGGTCATGTGTAACCTTGCCGTTAAACAAGTGGTCCACAGGTACCCTTCTCGACTAACAGCTTCGTTTTGGGACCTTTGTTTTTCCTCTAAAAATCCTCATCACGACACGTGTCCTCCAAAATCACCCTCAATTTTTTTTACATGCCCCCTCACTTATTTTACCTTTCTTACCACCTTTACCCCATCCGCATCAGACCCCTAACAATACTTCACCATAAAAATTATCATTCATTAGTCTTTCATTTTTGTCGAAGCAGAGTTACTTTATCTTGATAATTAATGAGACCTAAATATTTGCAAGTGAAATTGCATGTAATATAATTCAACCGGACATAATGGACGTAAATGGGGGGTTTTGAGCAGAGAAGGGTGACCGTTGGCGGTGTTGGATTTAGCTTTTATAATCAAAGCGTACTATCAAACCATTCCTCACCATGTCGAAGAATGTAAGATTGAGAACAACACAGTCATCATCTACATGTCGATTAAGTATTTTTTTATTGAGTTAAATTTTATACTACGTTTTACTTTTTTACTTTCTAAATTTTTCGAATACTAATGAATTTAGACATGGTAATAAATTTTAAGTCAGACTTGAGTATGGGACGAGAACTCGCTCATTTTGATCCCCTTGTTGACCAAGCAAGGTCGCACTGAGACTGAGAACTTGCCTCGGCTTCGCCTTCCACCTTATTAAGCTTTGGACTTCCACCTTCACTAACCCGTGGGACGGGACCGACCTTCTCTTTTGTTTGTAATTGGACTTGCCCGAAACAAAGGAACCTTGGCTAACGAGGCCCCTAAATGACCGCTCAGAAGGCCTACCTATTTTTTTCCCAATCTGTCACTTGCTCGCTTTTTTAGTTGAGGTAAGGTATAAGATAAGGCCTGCAAGTTCGTTCCTTGAAGTATTGGCCTCTTAGTTTAAGCTCTTGGACAACGCAATCATCATCTACGTATTACTAATGAATGGTAATTTTTTGTGGTGAACTATTGTTAGGGTCTGATGTGGATAGGGTAAAGGGGGTAAGAAAGGTGGGTAAAATACGTGAGGGGGCATGTAAAAAAAATTGAGGATGATTTTGGAGGACACATGTCGTGATGTGGATTTTTCGAGAAAAAACAAAGAGCCCAAAACGGAGTTGTTAGTCGAGAAGGGTACCAGTGGAGCACTTGTTTAACGGCAAGGGTACACATGACCTCATTTTCAAACGGAGGGTATGGATAGCCATTTCTAAGACCACGAGGCAATTATGAGACTTTTCCCTTTGGAATGAGTAATTAATGCTAAGGACAAAACAAGAAAAGTAAATTATTTTTCTCTTTGCGAATAGTGATAAGTAAAAATAAAAATTTACTTTTTGTTACAAAATATTTAGTAAATGTGGATGTCCACTACTCCCACTACTTTCACCCATGATGTAAATTACCTCCCACTACTCATCACCATTATGATTGTAACTCCCACACCTCCATAACCCCTCCCCATGATCTTCCCCCATGATCTCAATTGTTAATGCCATGTTTAAGACAATGATTTTGTAACCTTCATATGTAATAGTATAAATAGAGGCATGAAATGTGAGATGGAATACACTTGAACATTTGATGAAATAAGAAAGTTATCTCTTCTTCTCTTATTCTACTTATCTTCTTGTTTTATATTGTTACTTTGAGCTACATTTTTTAACACGTTATCAGCACGAAGTTGAGCTCTTTTCGTTGTTCAAGTATATTTGTTCATTTTGTTTTTTTTTTTCGTTGTATATTTTGATTTCATGATTAGTGTCTTTAATATGCCGTTTTATAATTTCTCACATCTCTAGATATATGTAAAAATAAAGAATTTTATGTTTCTTCATTTTAAGTTATTTGCATGATTGTCATGTGAAAGTTGCTAATTTTTATGTTAATAGAATTAATTGAGAGAAGATATTTTGTTCTAGTTAACATCAAAGATATACTAATAATTTGAAGAAGAAAACATAGTATTCTTTTCTATGGAATTATCACTTTAGTGTATATGTAGATCACAAATTTGATATTATGTCAAGTTTTAAGATTCTTTATGCTATTATCCTAATAATTTCTAATTAGTTATCTTCTTTGATAGTTTTTACTATGTCGAATTTGTCAAAGCTTGAGTTTGTGGCACTTGACATTTCTGGAAAGAATTACCTATCATGGGTTCTCGATGCTGAGATTCACTTAGCCGCTAAAGGCCTTGGTAACACCATTACTCGGGGTAATAAGGCATCAAGCCAGGACAAAGCGAAGGCCATGATTTTCCTTCGTCATCATTTGGATGAAGGTTTGAAGGTTGAATATTTAACAGTGAGAGATCCACTTGAATTGTGGACTGGCCTGAAGGAAAGGTATGATCACCTTAAGGCTACGGTATTGCCAAGGGCTCGATATGAGTGGATGCACTTACGGTTGCAAGATTTTAAGACCGTAAGTGAGTATAACTCTGCTGTATTTCGAATAACTTCCCAATTGAAATTATGTGGGGAAGTTATGAATGATGAGAATTTGCTGGAAAAGACTCTTACGACTTTTCATGCCTCAAATATGGTATTACAGCAGCAATACCGTGAAAGGGGTTTTAAAAAGTATTCTGAATTGATCTCATGCCTTCTGGTGGCTGAGCAACATAATACCCTTTTGCTGAAAAATCATGAAGCCCGTCCCACAGGGTCAGCTCCTCTTCCTGAAGCAAATATGACAACTAGACGTGATAAGTCTGGAAAAAGACAGATTAATAATCATGGCCATATGAATGTATGTGTGCATGGAAATGGTAAGAGACGATATAATAGTCGTCATCGTGGTGGTCATGGCAAACGAGAGAACAATATGGTTTCTCAAAACAATCCTTCAAGAGGCAAAAGCGGTAACTGCTACCGCTGTGGCATGAAAGGTCATCGAAAAACTGAATGCCGTGCACCTGAGCATTTTGTCAGGCTTTGTCAAAACTCCATCAAAAGAAAAAAAAATAATGTTGGAGCGTCTTCTGCTAATGCCCCAGTGGAGTCACACTTGACCTTTAAAATGATTTTGAGGCAGGGCCTTCAAACAAAAATGATGACAATGCCGAGGCAAATCTTGCTTTGAATGATGATGATTTTCAAGTCCTCGATGATCTTACTCATTTGGAAGTTGAAGACTTCTTTGGAGATCAAAACTAAAGTTTGATCATTTTACTGGGGAATGCAATTATGTTATTTTTATTTTCAGTGGTTTTTTTTTGTCTAGTTCTAAAGTTGTTTTTTATTTTCAAGTAGTACTTAAGTTGTCTTATGTTGTCGTTGGTGATGTTAGTTTTTTCCGTATTTCTCATGATGTACTTTTATTTTTTTTATGAAGAATATAAAATTCCCCAGTCTTCAATTGGATCCAAGATGAGTAATGAAGATTTATGCATTTTGGATAGTGCTACAACTCATACAATATTAAGAGAAAAGAAATTTTCTCTTATTTGGTTATGAAAAAGGCTTATGTTAATACAATATCTGGTAGTACAAAGTTAGAGCTTTGGAAGAGCGGCCTTATTACTACCTGGAGGAACGATATTAACTATTAATAATGCATTGTATTGTAGTAAGTCTCAAAGAAACTTGTTGAGTTTCAAAGTTATTCGCCAAAATGGCTACCATGTTGAGACCTCTAACGAAGGAAAGGTTGAATACCTTTATATTACTACAATAAAAGCGGGGAAAAAATGTGTGCACGAAAAATTACCCGCATTTTCTTCTGGGTTGTACCACACAAATATTGGTGTGGTTGAATCACATGCCATGGTAAACAAAAGGTTTACTACTTCTAATGATTTCATCATTTGGCATGACCGGTTGGGCCATCCCGGTTCTAACATGATGCGCAGAATAATAGAGAATTCAAATGGGCACACATTGAAGAATAAGAAGATTCTTCAATTTAAGGAATTCTCTTGTGCTGCTTGTTCTCAAGGAAAATTGGTTATTAAACCATCAGCAGCTAAAGTTGGGATGAATCCCCTGCATTTCTGGAACGTATACAGGGTGATATATGTGGGCCTATACACCCTCCATGTGGACCATTCAAGTATTTTATGGTCTTGATAGACGCATCTACAAGATGGTCACATGTGTGCTTATTGTCAGCTCGTAATATGGAATTTGCGAGATTGTTGGCCCAAATAATAAGGTTAAGAGCACAATTTCCAGATTATGCAATTAAGACAATTCGTCTTGATAATGCTGGTGAATTTACATCTCAGGCATTTACAGATTATTGTATGGCCACTGGAATAAAAGTTGAGCATCCGGTTGCTCATGTTCATACTCAAAATGGTCTAGCAGAATCATTGATTAAACGACTTCAACTAATAGCTAGACAATTGCTAATGAGGACAAAACTCCCCCTTTCAGTGTGGGGACATGCTATTTTGCATGCAGCAGCACTTGTGCGCATAAGGCCAACCAGTTATCATAAAGTCTCCCCATTACAGTTGGCTTTTGGTCAGGAGCCAAATATTTCCCATCTAAGAATTTTTGGATGTGCAGTATATGTTCCAATTGCTCCACCACAACGCACAAAGATGGGTCCCCAAAGAAGGTTGGGAGTATATGTTGGTTATGAATCTCCTTCTATTGTTAAATATTTGGAGCCTATGACAGGAGATTTGTTTACAGCCAGATTTGCTGATTGTCATTTTGATGAATCAGTTTTTCCAACATTAGGGGGAGAAAATAAACAGCTAGAAAAAGAGATAGATTGGAACGTATTATCTCTATCTCATTTGGATCCTCGTACAAATCAATGTGAACAAGAAGTTCAAAAGATTATTTATATGCAAAATGTTGCAAATCAATTGCCAGATGCATTTACTAACCTTCCACGGGTTACTAAATCGCATATTCCAGCTGTAAATGCTCCAATTCGAGTTGATGTCCCAGCTGGACAGTATGATGATGCAAATGAGTCTAGGCCACGCCTTAAACGTGGTAGACCAATTGGTTGCAAGGATAAGAATCCCCGAAAAAGGAAAGGAGCAAATGATCAAGTTGATCATAACATAGAGGCAATTGCTCAAGAGGAACATAAGGACATAGCAATTGATAAGACCTCACAGGAGGTTCTAGTACCTGTAAATGATGAAAATGAAGAGATCTCAATAAGTTATGTCTCTACAGGAAAAAGGTGGAACCGAAATAACGTTCTGGTTAATAACAATTTTGCATATAATGTTGCAATTGAAATAATGCAACAAGATGAGGATCTTGAGCCAAAATCTGTCGATGAATGTAGACAGAGAAATGATTGGCCAAAATGAAAAAATGCAATTCAAGCGGAATTGGCTTCACTCGAAAAACGTGAAGTTTTCGGACCAATAGTCCGATCGCCTGAAGGTGTCAAGCCAGTGGGGTAAAAATGGGTTTTTGTGCGAAAACGAAATGAGAAAGGTGAAGTCGTATGATATAAAGCACGACTTGTGGCACAAGGGTTTTCGCAAAGGCCCGGCATTGATTATATGGAGACATATTCTCCTGTGGTAGATGCAATTACCTTCAGGTATCTAATAAATCTGGCAGTCCATGAAAAGCTTGATATGCGATTGATGGATGTTGTCACAGCCTACTTATATGGCTCACTGGATAATGAAATTTTTATGAAAATCCCTGAAGGATTTAAAGTTCCTGAAGTACATAAAAGTTCAAGAGAAACTTGTTCAATAAAGCTTCAGAAATCCTGTACGGATTGAAGCAATAAGGGAGGATGTGGTACAATCGCCTTAGCGAGTATTTGCTAAAGGAAGGGTACAAAAATGACTCTATTCGCCCTTGTGTCTTTATTAAGAGGTCTGGATCTGAATTTGTCATCATAGCTGTGTATGTTGATGACTTGAATATCATTGGCACTTCTAAAGAGCTTCCAAAGGCTATAGAGTGTTTGAAGAAAGAGTTTGAAATGAAAGATCTCGGTAAGACAAAATTTTGTCTTGGCCTACAAATTGAGCATGTATCAAATGGAATTTTTGTCCATCAATCAACATATACTGAAAAGGTTTTAAAGCGATTTTACATGGATAATGCACATCCATTGAGTACCCCAATGGTTGTGAGATCGCTTGATATAAATAAAGATCCATTTCGGCCTCAAGAAAATGATGAAGAGCTCGTTGGTGATGAAACTCCATATCTTAGTGCAATTGGGGCACTGATGTATCTTGCCAACAATACTCGACCAGATATTGCTTTTGCAGTGAGCTTATTAACAAGATTCAGCTCCTCCCCAACAAGAAGACATTGGAATGGTGTTAAGCATATATTTAGATATCTTCGGGGAACCATAGATATGTGATTGTTTTATTCTAATGAATTCAAGTCAGAAATGATTGGCTATGCCGATGCAGGTTACTTGTCTGATCCACATAAAGCCCGATCTCAAACAGGCTATTTGTTTACATATGGAGGTACTGCTATATCATGGCGTTCAATGAAACAAACAATAGCAGCCACATCTTCAAATCATGCTGAGATAATAGCCATTCATGAAGCTAGTCGGGAATGTGTTTGGTTAAGATCAATGACTCAGCATATTCAGGAAATGTGTGGTTTTCTTGTGAAAAAGGATAGTCCAACAACACTATATGAAGACAATGCTGCTTGTATTGCTCAACTGAAAGGAGGATACATTAAAGGAGACAGAACAAAGCATATTTCACCAAAGTTCTTTTTCACGCATGATCTTCAACAAAATGGTGAAATTAATGTTCAACAGATTCGTTCATGTGAAAATTTGGCTGATTTGTTCACTAAGGCTTTACCAACCTCAACATTTGAGAAGTTGAGACAGAAGATTGGAATGCGAAGTCTTCGAGAAATAAAGTGATATTTTCATGAGGGGGAGTAAGATACACGCTGTACTCTTTTTTCCTTAGCCTAGGTTTTGTCCTACTGGGTTTTACTGGTAAGGTTTTTAATGAGGCAGCAAATAAAGCATATTAGAGATATGTGTACTCTTTTTCCTTCACTAAGATTTTTTCCCACAGGGTTTTTTCTTAGTAAGGTTTTAACGAGGCATATTATCTATTTTTTGGACATCCAAGGGGGAGTGTTACAAAATATTAGTAAATGTGGCTGTCTACTACTCCCACTACTTTCACCCATGATGTAAATTACCTTCCACTACTCATCGCCATTATGATTGTAACTCCCACACCTCCATAACCCCTCCACATGATCTTCCTCCATGATCTCAATTGTTAATGCCATGTTTAAGACAATGATTTTGTAACCTTCATATGTAATAGTATAAATAGAGGCATGAAACGTGAGATGGAATACACTTGAACATTTGATGAAATGAGAAAGTTATCTCTTCTTCTCTTATTCTACTTATCTTCTTGTTTTATAAAGTTACTTTGAGCTACATTTTTTTAACATAGCAATCATAGTTGTAAATTGTAACGTCTGTATTCACTAATTAAGGGATAGGTACCAAGTGAAAAATTTCATCTTTTCTCTATCTTCTTTAAATAACGACTGAAAATTCGTCTTTTAATTTCTTTCTCATCCATAATTCTCTATCATGTCTGTTTCTCACCTTCTCGGGAGAAATTCAAAAATAGCCAGATTTACCACTGGTCGTTGAAAAATAGCCAAGTTTCAAAAGTCATCGAAATTTAGCCACTTTAAATCTGAGCGAAAACACTGTTCAAAATCCGGAAAAATACGCCCGTAAATTTTACGGGAGTTCCAGCATAAGTATGCTTGAACTCCCGTAAATTTTACGGGAGTTCCAGGATAACTATGCTGGAACTCCCGCAAATTTTACGGGAGTTCAAGCATAATTATGCTGGAACTCCCGCAAATTTTACGGGAGTTCCAGCAAGTATAATTGTCTAGTATAATATACTGGAGTTTGGAGCACTGGTGCTCCAGTCTCCCGCAAATTTTACAGGAGTTAGCAAAGTATACCGGTCCAGCATAATATGCTGCAGTTCGTACACAAATGCACCAGAACTCCCGTATATTATACTGGACCGGTCCCTGTTGCAGCAAAATAGTGACTATTTTTCATTGACTTGATAAATGCTGGCTATTTTTCATTGACCAGTGTAAAAACTGGCTATACCATGATATTTTAACCACCTTCTCTCTTTAGGGTTTCTCTTTATTCTTTCATCATATGTGGAAAAGTTTTTATAGATAAACTCTGCTTCATAATTGCTACCAAATCCAGGCCGTAAAAAAAGTGCCTTCAATAAATTTTTTGGCTATTCAAAAGTAAATCAAGTTGATAGACCAGGGTCCAAAGAACTTATTAACAAACTACATATATACCATTTTTATACCTAACATAACTAAATGTTAACTAAGTTGAAGAGAACGTACATACCATTTTTATACCGAGCACAATAAATAAATAGAATATACCACATATTTGAAGACAAAGTAAATGAAATTTTTATGCCTAAACACAATGAAATAAATAGAATATACCATGTATTTTGAAGATAAAATACGTAAAAAATTTATACCGAAATACAATTAAATTAACAGAAGATACCATGTATTTTAATTGTGTGAAGGCATAAAAATGGTATGTACTTCGTTTTCAAAATGCATGGTATATTTTTGTTTATTCAATTTTGTTTAGGTATAAAATTGGTATGTACTTTATACTTGATTAAAATTTACTTGGTTACGTATACTACTTGGGTATCGAGTTTGGGTTTGAAATGAACGATATGGGAACACATATGTACATATAATAGACGGATATATATGTAAGAAAAATGAGTAGATAATATTGACTAATAACAAGAAGAAAATAAGACTACAACTAATCAAAAATACTGTGTCGTGGCAAGCCACTGCCTTGAAAGCGATTTCGGCCCGACTAGGTGCAAATCGTTAAGACCGGTCGCCCCCCAAGGTTCCACAGCACCTCCAAACACGTGCACTCGTGGCTGGAAGTTTAGAATTTGCACAAAACAGTTGCCCAGAAAGAAGAGAAGATGAAGGTATTTTATGTGTTGGATAATCAAAGAAGACTAGGAAGAAAGTAATGATTAGCTAGATGAATTCTTGGTTAAGAATTGAGTGAATATGATGGTCAATGATCATCCTATTTATAGCATGAAAATGAGTTTAGTTTCATGACAAGTGTCTTACTTACTTGTCAATTTTCTTTCATGCAAGATGACACACACATGACTTACTTGTCAATTTTCTTTCATGCAAGATGACAACACATGTCATGCAAAATTACACTTGGCTTAGCAAGGCCATTTGTCAAACAATTTTTTAAATCAATACCACATGTAAAAACTCTTGCCATGTACCAATTATCTAAGAGTATTTGGCCACTTGGAAATAGGTAGGATATTAGTAAAATAAAAAGACCCATGGCTATTGGTTGTAAATAGATTTGCAAAAAGAAATCTTTGACTTTGCATTATAAATAATACCAACAATCCCCCACTAATGCAAAGACAAGAATAGAATAATTCTGGGCAAAGGAAGGAACATGTACTTAAGTGTCAGTATCTTTCGATTTGAATTGATACGTAGTGAAATGAGGCAACAACTAACATCCACAAAGTGAAGTACTCTTGAACTAAATGGACATTAATTGAGACCCCCACGACACATAATATATCCTTAATTTCATGCAAACTCTGCGATACTAACAAAGTGCTTTTATGGTCATGCACATACCTTGGGTCTCATGAGTGCTCTAGAAAGACATCCCAAGTCTTTCATAAAAGGCGACCGCACCTTTACACTCACGTAGGTGATTCCATAAAGTCTATCTACACATAGACTACCTTAAGGCTATGGAATAATTAAGAGAAAAATAAGCTCAACCTTATAAAGCACTACCACACGCCATAGGGATAGAAAATGTAGTGCATATTGAGGTCTCATATGGCTTCGTTTGACCACATATCCACCATACTTCCTCAATCCATGGGCTTTAGCCCCATCCCCCTCGACGTTTTAAGGATAACTCTCCTTGCCAAACCCTTGGTTAAAGGATCCGCCAAATTTCTTTCGGATCTTACATATTCCAAGGAAATAACACCATATCTCAACAACTGTTTTACCGCACCGTGCCTAATGTGGATATGTCTTCTTTTTCCATTGTACACACTATTTTTGGCAATTCCAGTTGCTGCCTGTGAGTCACAATGTAGAGAAACTGGTGAAGCTTATCTTCCCCACAAAGGCACGTCTGCCAATAAGTTTCTCAACCACTCGGCTTCTTGCCCTACCAACTCAAGAGCAATGAATTCAGACTCCATAGTAGACCGTTTTATACAAGTCTATTTTGAAGACTTTCATGAAATAACACCTGCACCCAAAGTGAACACATAGCCATTAGTGGAGCTAACTTCATCATTGTCAGTAACCCAGTTTGCATCACAAAATCCTTCTAAAACAGCAGGAAATTTATTAAAATGCAAACACTAATCCATAGTACCTCTCAAATATCTTAGCAAACGATGAAGAGCATTCCAGTGTTCACTACTAGGGTTGTGACTATATCTACTCAATCTACTAACAGCATAAGCAATATCAGGTCGTGTATAATTCATGAGAAACATTACACTACAAATTATCTTAGCATACTCAGTTTGAGAAATACTAGATTCCTTATTCTTTTTCAAGTGTATGCTAGGATCATAAGGAGTTCTCACAGGTGCTACATCAAAACAATTAAACCTTTTCAACATTTTCTCAATATAATGAGACTGAGACAATAAAAAACCATTAGAAGTTCTTTTGATTTTAACCCCTAAAATCACATCTGCTTCTCCAAGATCTTTCATTTCAAATTTAGAAGACAAAAAATTCTTAGTCTCATTAACAACATTCACATTAGGGCCAAAGATTAACATGTCATCCACATACAAACATATAATAACACAATCTGATCCTATCATCTTGGAATGAACACAAGTATCAGATGCATTAATAACAAAACCCTTATCCACTAATGTACTATTAAACTTTTCATACCATTGCTTAGGTGCCTGCTTTAGACCATACAAAGACTTTCTCAATTTGCATACTTTATTCTCCTGTCCTTGGATCATAAATCCCTCAGGTTGAGACATATAGATCTCTTCCTCTAAATCACCATTTAGGAAAGCCGTTTTAACGTCCATTTGATGTATTACTAAATTATGAATAGCGGCTACAACAACAAGAGTTCTAATAGTCGTTATCTTAGTCACAGGAGAATAAGTGTTAAAGTAATCAATGTCTTTATTTTGATTAAAACTCCTAAAAACAAGTCTAGCCTTATATTTCTCAATTGTACCGTCAGGCCTCAATTTCTTCTTAAATATCCACTTGCTACTTATGGGTTTACAACCTTTAGGCAAATCAGATAAGTCCCAAGTATGATTAGAAACTATAGAGTCTAATTCACTTTTAATGGTCTCTTTCCAAAAACTAGCATCTATTGACCTCATTGCTTCACTGTATGTCTTAGGGTCTTTTTCTATTAAATAGATTGGCACTAATTAATGACTCAAAAACTTCAAGATCAATATTTTCAGTCAAGAAAGTAGTAATAAAGTCAGGACCAAAGCTAGCTTCAATACTATGCCTCTTGCTTCTTCTAAGTTTATTTTCATCCTCATTAGCAGTAACACTAGAAGAAGGCACAATATGAGAATTAACAGGCATAGATGTAGAAGCATTATTAGGCACATCACTAGGCACATTATTTTTCAATGGAAAAACATGCTCAAAATATTCTGCATCTCTAGATTCACAAATAGAACTATCATTCAAAGACATAAATCTATATGCAACACTATTTTGAGCATAATCAATGAAAATAGCATTAAAAGTCTTGGGTCCAACAGTTACTTGTTTAAAATCAGGTAGACCACCTTAGCCAAACACCCCCACACTTTCAGAATTTTTAAGTTAGGGGCAAACCTCTTCCATAACTCATACGGGGTTTTATCTAACTTCTTATGAGGAACTTTATTGAGAACATAACATGCAGATAAAACAGCTTCCCCCCCCCCCCCCCCACATATTATCAGATAAACCTGAACTCAAAAGCATAGAATTCATCATTTCCTTAAGGGTTTTATTTTTCCGTTCGGCTGCACCATTTTGTTGGGAGTGTAGAGAGCACTAACCTCATGTATGATACCATTTTTCTCACAAAAGGCTTCTAGAGTATTAGTACTATATTCACCACCCCTGTCAGACCTAAGCCTCTTGATTTTTCTGTCTAATTGATTCTCTACTTCTGCCTTGTATTTTAAAAACATGCTTTCAGCCTCGTCTTTTAACTTAAGAAGATATACCTTAGTGTATCTAGAAAAGTCATCTACAAAGGTGATGTAGTATTTCTTTCCACCCTTACCAACAATATTCATGAAATCTGCCAAGTCTGAATGTACTAGTTGAAGCAATTATGTTTTTCTACTAGTTACATTCTTAAAAGGCTTTTTGGTATGTTTTGCTTCTACACAAACAGGACACTTAGAAAAATTATCAACATTAACTGCAGGAATTAATTCCATTTTTCTAAGTCTTTTAATAGAAGCAACATTAACATGCCCTAGTCTACCATGCCACAAATCAATAGACTCAACAATATAAGCAGAATTGAAAGTACTAGCATTATTAGTAATCTCTTGAGCGATGTTTAGTACAAATAAACCCCCACTAAGGTAACCCTTCCAACAAAGTCTCCCCCACGAGAAATAATAACTTTATCAGATTCAAAAACAAGTTTAAGACCTTTTTTTGTTGAGAAGCGCACCAGAAACTATGTTTCTATGAAGGGAGGGTACATAAAGAACATTGTTCAAGGCTAAGGTTTTTTCAGAAGTTAACTCAAGGAGAAATTTTTAGGTTTTTTCAGAAGTTAACTTAAGGAGAATTTTTCCTTTACCCATAACTCCAGATGTAGTGGAGTTACCCATGTAGACATACTCGCTATCAGCAGATTCCTCAAAGTCGTGAAACAGCTCCTTGTTGGCGCAAAGGTGCCTTGAAGCGCCTGTGTCCACTATCCAGTCGGTTTTGTTAGCCACCATGTTCGCCTAAACAACCACAGCAACAATGACATCACCACCCTCAGTAAGGTTAGCTTGGACTGGAGCTTTTCCTCCATTCTTTGAGCTTTGTCCTTGTCTCTGGTTGCATTGAAAAGCCTTGTGACCAATTTTGCCGCAGACATAGCAAGGTCCTTTCGACTTTTGAATATGACCCTCCGGCTTATTAAAGTAATTCTGCTTCTTCACATGTCCTTTCTTCTGGCCTTTCTTCTGTTTTCCTTTAAACCTATCTTTCAAAAAAGTACTAGAAGACTCCACAAGGTTAGCTTTAGAAGAATTAAGAGAGAGAGAATTCATCTTATCCTTAAGCCATTCAGACTCCTCATCTTTGAGACGGTTTGCTTCCTCAGTCTCATGTGACTGATCAGTTCTTGAAGAGTTAAGTTTTTCTTCTTATGTTTCAGTTGATTCCTGTAATCACTCCAGGAAGGTGCAAAACTTTTCAAGCAGAACATTGGCCTGGAGAATCTCACACATCTCCATGCCCTCGTTTAAAACATCAGCAGTTAAGTTCTCATACTTGTGAACCTGTTCCATGATTGGCTTATCATTAACCATATGAAACTTGATCCACTTTCCAACGACATACTTCTTTTTTCCTGCATCATCAGCACCATATTTCTTCTCCAAACTGTCCCATATGACTTTAGCAGATTTATAATTTATAAACAAATCAAAGAGAGGGTTAGTCATATGGTTAAGCAGATGCCCTCTTACTGTTTTATTATCCTTTTCAAATTTCTTCTTAGCAGCATCATCAACAACAACAATATTAGCAGCATTAGAACTATTGGCAACTATATCAGCAGGAGGATCGTTAAACAAAACATAATCAACTTTTAATTGTTCAAAGAAAATTAAAAGTTTCTGGGACCAACGCATATAATTATTTCCATCTAAAGACTCAAGCTTTGAGAGATCAGGAAGTGTTTTGTTCAAAGTGGTGGCCATTAGTCAATATTATTGCCCAAAAAGAGGAGAAGATGAAGGTATTTTATGTCACGACCCATTTTCCATAATAGGTCATGATGGCGCCCGACACCATTTGTCAGGCCAGCCAACGCGGAAGTATAATTAAATTCTCATGTTACCCTTACCAAAAACCATTATAATAGATTTTTCCCCCAATTAAAGTCATAAACCAATAAAGATCAATAAAATGTAAAGACAGTTATACAACCCAAAATAACGTCTACTACTGTGTGTGCCAGAACCTGGTGTCACAAGCTACGGGCAACTAGTAGAATATACACAAAATGAATAATGCCCTATCCTACTGTCTCAATCAGGATAGACAGAAACAACAAAAAAAAATACAAGGAAGACTTCTTCGGCTACGGATCGGCAAGAAGGGAGTGCAGCTCACCCTAGAAGTCCCAGATGCGCTCACTGATGTACACCAGAGTGATGTCCGGATCCACCTGACTCAAATCCGGTACATTTAAGTACAGAAGTGTAGCATGAGTACATAAACAATATGTACCCAGTAAGTATCCCGTCTAATCTCGAAGAAGTAGAGACGAGAGGTCGACTCGATACTTACTAAGGTCAATTATATATATATATATATATATATATATATATATATATATATATATATAAGTATGATGTATATAAGTATGATGTATTCAAATCATGGAATTTACAAGTATCAACAGTTTATGGCAAGTGGTATAAGTCAAGAACTTTACAGCATCAAGTTTATAATTTATC
>NW_017670825.1:371154-374439 GCF_001879085.1 Nicotiana attenuata
CTAAGTTTATGATTTGACTGAAGTGGCGGAATTACTTACCATGCAATGATATGTGGAAACTCTCTCTTTGAAACCCCCAAAATCGCCCAAGTGTGTAGTGAGAAATGAGAGAAATGAGTTTGGGTTCGTATTAATGAACCCTTCTGCCCCCAGTGATTTCCGCTTCTGCGGAAGGAATCCCGCTTCTACGGGTTCCGCTTCTGCGGAAGTGAGCCGCTTTTGCGGAAAAGGCCAAGGGGGCCTGGGCCGCTTCTGCGGTCTAAACCTCGCTTCTGCGAGGCCGCTTAAGCGGAAAGGCCACCGCTTCTGCGGTTCTGGGCCTGGGCGGATGGACCGCTTCTGCGGTCAGGGGTCCGCTCATGCGGTTTCCCCTGGGCCTGGCCCCTTCCGCTTCTGCGATAAACGACCGCTTCTGCGGTCTCGCTTCTGCGGTCCAAGAGCCGCAGAAGCGGTTATGACAGAAGCAGCAGATGAGGCTTTTTCCTAAGTTTTCAACTTCACTCGAACCTCGACCATTTGACGCTCGGGGCTCCCGAGCCCCGCCCGAACATACCGACAAGTCTGAAATCACGAGGCGGACCTACTCGAACCCTCGAAACACTCAAAACAAAGCTAAATCGAGGAATCAACCCCCAAAACCAATTGAATCAATTCATCGAACTTCAAGTTCTTAATTCTCCTTCAACGGGTCAAAACGCCCTTAAACTACTCGGATGGACACCAAATTTTACGGGTATGTCTTAACTGATATTTCGGACTCGTACCAAGTTTCGGAATTGAAATCCGAACCCGATACCTATGAAAACAATGATTTCTTAGTTTATTTAAATCTTTGAAACTTTAACTTAACAATTTCACGAAAAAATTCATTACTTGGGCTAGGGACCTCGGAATTCGATTCCGGGCATATGCCCAGGTCCCATATTTTCCCGCGGACCCTCAGAAATTGCCAAATCATGATTCCGGGTCCGTTTCCCCAAAATGTTGACCGAAGTCAAACTTGGCCTTTTTAAAGAAACTTAAAGAAACAACTAGGCTTATTCTTGCTCAAAACTCTTCTAACTTCCGAACCACCCGTCCCGGCAAGTCATAAATTAGCTAAAGCAAGTGCGGAAAGTATTATGTAAGGGAACGGGGTTTGGAAATGCAAAACGACCAGTCGGGTCGTTACATTCTCCACCTCTTAAACAAACGTTCGTCCTCGAACGGACATAGAAAAGTACCTGGACTGCTGAATAAGTGGGGATATCGGCTCCGCATGTCCTCCTCGGACTCCCAGGTCGCCTCCTCGACCGGTTGGCCCCTCCACTCTACTCTTACTGCAGAAATGCTCTTGGACCTCAACTGGCGGTCCTGTCTATCAACAATGACAACTGGCTCCTCCTCGTAGTCGAAGCTCTCATCTAACTGTATGGTACTGAAATCCAACACATGTGAATAGTCGGCATGATACTTCCGGAGCATCGATACATGGAAGACTGCATGAACTCCTGATAAACTGGGAGGTAAAGCAAGCTCATAGGCAACCTCTCCAACTCGCCTCAATACCTCGAAGGGGCCAATAAACCTTGGGCTCTACTTGCCCTTCTTTCCGAACCTCATAATGCCCTTCATGGGCAAAACCTTCAAGAGAACCTTCTCGTCAACCATAAATGATACATCGCGCGCCTTCTGATCCGCGTAACTCTTCTGCCCAGACTGAGCTGTGCGAAGCCTCTCCTGAATCAACTTTACCTTATCCAAGGCATCCTGAACCAAGTTTGTACCAAGCAAATTAGCCTCACTAGGCTCAAACCACCCGATAGGAGAATGACAACGCCGACCATATAATGCCTCATACGGGGCCATCTCTATGCTGGACTGATAGCTGTTATTATATGCAAACTCCGCCAAGGGTAAGAACTGATCCCACTGCCCTCCAAAGTCAATCACACATGCTCTAAGCATATCCTCTAAAATCTGAACTGTCCACTCCGACTGCCCGTCGGTCTGAGGATGGAATGCCGTGCTAAGCTCCACGCGGGTCCCCAACTCACTCTGAACAGCTCTCCAGAAATGGGAAGTGAACTGAGGGCCTCTGTCTGATATGATGGAGACCGGCACACCGTGCAACCTCACTATCTCCCGAATGTAAATCTGGGCATATCTCTCCGCCGTATAAGTAGTTGCCACTGGAATGAAGTGGGCGGACTTGGTCAATCTATCCACAATAACCCACACCGAATCAACCTTCCGCTGAGTCCGCGGCAACCCAACCACGAAATCCATGGTAATGCGCTCCCTCTTCCACTCCGCAATGGGCATCTGCTGAAGTAGGCCACCTGGCCTCTGGTGCTCATATTTGACCTGCTGGCAATTCAAACATCTAGCAACATACTCCACTATGTCCTTCTTCATCCTCCGCCACCAGTAGTGCTGTCTCAAGTCACGATACATCTTCGTGGCACCGGGATGAATGGAATACCTCGAACTGTACGAACTGACCCCAAGTGATGGGAGGAAAACCGGCGGGCCTACCAAGAACATAGGACTGCCANGAGATGGAATACACTTGAACATTTGATGAAATAAGAAGTTATCTCTTCTTCTCTTATTCTACTTATCTTCTTGTTTATATTGTTACTTTGAGCTACATTTTTTAACACGTTATCAGCACGAAGTTGAGCTCTTTTCGTTGTTCAAGTATATTTGTTCAGTTTTTTTTTTCGTTGTATATTTTGATTTCATGATTAGTGTCTTTAATATGCCGTTTTATAATTTCTCACATCTCTAGATATATGTAAAAATAAAGAATTTTATGTTTCTTCATTTTAAGTTATTTGCATGATTGTCATGTGAAAGTTGCTAATTTTTATGTTAATAGAATTAATTGAGAGAAGATATTTTGTTCTAGTTAACATCAAAGATATACTAATAATTTGAAGAAGAAAACATAGTATTCTTTTCTATGGAATTATCACTTTAGTGTATATGTAGATCACAAATTTGATATTATGTCAAGTTTTAAGATTCTTTATGCTATTATCCTAATAATTTCTAATTAGTTATCTTCTTTGATAGTTTTTACTATGTCGAATTTGTCAAAGCTTGAGTTTGTGGCACTTGACATTTCTGGAAAGAATTACCTATCATGGGTTCTCGATGCTGAGATTCACTTAGCCGCTAAAGGCCTTGGTAACACCATTACTCGGGGTAATAAGGCATCAAGCCAGGACAAAGCGAAGGCCATGATTTTCCTTCGTCATCATTTGGATGAAGGTTTGAAGGTTGAATATTTAACAGTGA
>NW_017670825.1:376402-383705 GCF_001879085.1 Nicotiana attenuata
TGCAATTAAGACAATTTCGCTTTGATAATGCTGGTGAATTTACATCTCAAGCCTTTTACAGATTATTGTATGGCCACTGGAATAAAAGTTGAGCATCCGGTTGTTCATGTTCATACTCAAAATGGTCTAGCAGAATCATTGATTAAACGACTTCAACTAATAGCTAGACCATTGCTAATGAGGACAAACTCCCCCTTTCAGTGTGGGGACATGCTATTTTGCATGCAGCAACACTTGTGCACATAAGGCCAACCAGTTATCATAAAGTCTCCCCATTACAGTTGGCTTTTGGTCAGGAGCCAAATATTTCCCATCTAAGAATTTTTGGATGTGCAGTATATGTTCCAATTGCTCCACCACAACGCACAAAGATGGGTCCCCAAAGAAGCTTGGGAGTATATGTTGGTTATGAATCTCCTTCTATTGTTAAATATTTGGAGCCTATGACAGGAGATTTGTTTACAGCCAGATTTGCTGATTGTCATTTTGATGAATTAGTTTTTCCAACATTAGGGGGAGAAAATAAACAGCTAGAAAAAGAGATAGATTGGAACGTATTATCTCTATCTCATTTGGATCCTCGTACAAATCAATATGAACAAGAAGTTCAAAAGATTATTTATATGCAAAATGTTGCAAATCAATTGCCAGATGCATTTACTAACCTTCCACGGGTTACTAAATCGCATATTCCAGCTGTAAATGCTCCAATTCGAGTTGATGTCCCAGCCGGACAATATGATGCAAATGAGTCTAGGCCACGCCTTAAACGTGGTAGACCAATTGGTTGCAAGGATAAGAATCCCCGAAAAAGGAAAGGAGCAAATGATCAAGTTGATCATAACATAGAGGCAATTGCTCAAGAGGAACATAAGGACATAGCAATTGATAAGACCTCACAGGAGGTTCTAGTACCTGGAAATGATGAAAATGAAGAGATCTCAATAAGTTATGTCTCTACATGAAAAAGGTGGAACCGAAATAACGTTGTGGTTAATAACAATTTTGCATATAATGTTGCAATTGAAATAATGCAACAAGATGAGGATCTTGAGCCAAAATCTGTCGATGAATGTAGACAGAGAAATGATTGGCCAAAATGGAAAAATGCAATTCAAGCGGAATTGGCTTCACCCGAAAAACGTGAAGTTTTCGAACCAATAGTCCGAACGCCTGAAGGTGTCAAGCCAGTGGGGTACAAATGGATTTTTGTGCGAAAACAAAATGAGAAAGGTGAAGTCGTAAGATATAAAGCACGACTTGTGGCACAAGGGTTTTCGCAAAGGCCTGGAATTGATTATATGGAGACATATTCTCCTGTGGTAGATGCAATTACCTTCAGGTATCTAATAAATCTGGCAGTCCATGAAAAGCTTGATATGCGATTGATGGATGTTGTCACAGCCTACTTATATGGCTCACTGGATAATGAAATTTTTATGAAAATCCCTGAAGGACTTAAAGTTCCTGAAGCACATAAAAGTTCAAGAGAAACTTGTTCAATAAAGCTTCAGAAATCCTTATACGGATTGAAGCAATCAGGGAGGATGTGGTACAATCGCCTTAGCGAGTATTTGCTAAATGAAGGGTACAAAAATGACCCTATTTGCCCTTGTGCCTTTATTAAGAGGTCTGGATCTGAATTTGTCATCATAGCTATGTATGTTGATGACTTGAATATCATTGGCACTTCTAAAGAGCTTCCAAAGGCTATAGAGTGTTTGAAGAAAGAGTTTGAAATGAAAGATCTCGGTAAGACAAAATTTTGTCTTGGCCTACAAATTGAGCATGTACCAAATGGAATTTTTGTCCATCAATCAACATATACTGAAAAGGTTTTAAAGCGATTTTACATGGATAATGCACGTCCATTGAGTACCCCAATAGCTGTGAGATCGCTTGATATAAATAAAGATCCATTTCGGCCTCAAGAAAATGATGAAGAGCTCGTTGGTGATGAAACTCCATATCTTAGTGCAATTGGGGCACTGATGTATCTTGCCAACAATACTCGATCAGATATTGCTTTTGCAGTGAGCTTATTAGCAAGATTCAGCTCCTTCCCAACAAGAAGACATTGGAATGGTGTTAAGCATATATTTAGATATCTTCGGGGAACCATAGATATGGGATTCTTTTATTCTAATGAATTCAAGTCAGAAATGATTGGCTATGCCGATGCAGGTTATTTGTCTGATCCACATAAAGCCCGATCTCAAACAGGCTATTTGTTTACATATGGAGGTACTGCTATATCATGGCGTTCAATGAAACAAACAATAGCTGCCACATCTTCAAATCATGCTGAGATAATAGCCATTTATGAAGCTAGTTGGGAATGTATTTGGTTAAGATCAATGACTCAGCATATTCAGGAAATGTGTGGTTTTCTTGTGAAAAAGGATAATCCAACAATACTATATGAAGACAATGCTGCTTGTATTGCTCAACTGAAAGGAGGATACATCAAAGGAGACAGAACAAAGCATATTTCACTAAAGTTCTTTTTCACGCATGATCTTCAACAAAATGGTGAAATTAATGTTCAACAGATTCGTTCATGTGAAAATTTGGCTGATCTGTTCACTAAGGCTTTACCAACCTCAACATTTGAGAAGTTGAGACAGAAGATTGGAATGCGACGTCTTCGAGAAATAAAGTGATATTTTCATGAGGGGGAGTAAGATACGCGCTGTACTTTTTTTCCCTTAGCCTAGGTTTTGTCCCACTAGGTTTTACTGGTAAGGTTTTTAACGAGGCAGCAAATAAAGCGTATTAGAGATATGTGTACTCTTTTTCCTTCACTAAGATTTTTTTCCCACAGGGTTTTTTCTTAGTAAGGTTTTAACGAGTCATATTATCTATTTTTTTGGACATCCAAGGGGGAGTGTTACAAAATATTTAGTAAATGTGGATGTCCACTACTCCCACTACTTTCACCCATGATGTAAATTACCTCCCACTACTCATCACCATTATGATTGTAACTCCCATACCTCCATAACCCCTCCCCATGATCTCCCCCCATGATCTCAATTGTTAATGCCATGTTTAAGACAATGATTTTGTAACCTTCATATGTAATCGTATAAATAGAGGCATGAAATGTGAACATTTGATGAAATAAGAAAGTTATCTCTTCTTCTCTTATTCTACTTATCTTCTTGTTTTATATTGTTACTTTGAGCTACATTTTTTAACGCTTTTAGAATACTTGACAATTAAAAGTGAACGAAAAGAGTAATAAATAGAACATTGCACTTTTATAAAATGATTGAACTCGGGGTGTGATATAGCAAGTGAAAATGCAAAAAAAGGATAAGAGTAAAAATAGTTTATCAGTCTACTATTTTTTCTTCAAAGAAAGAATGAGATTAAGGAAAATGTAACGATCATTGTTGACATAAAGAAAGCTATAAATATGATAGGCAAGAGAGATAATGAAACTTTTGGATTCTTTTCCTTTCTAGAGCTCATAATTATGTATAAAGATTGTCTAAATATAGTGTCCTCGAAAATGACATATAGATAAAACTCGTACATTTTTTCTACTTGCTTTTTTCCTTTCGATAGAGAAATAAAGTGACAAAAGAAAACTAGTTAGAAATCAAGCAAGGAAATGAAACCTCAATAATATCTACCGCAACACGAGAAGAAATGCTAGAAGTCAGAAGTTAATGTCATTCAAAACGAGACTCTTGCCTAAATGCTAAATTGGCTAAACCATCGGTTATTAAATTAGTCTCCCTGTAACTATGAGCTATATAGACCACCAAGATGATGAATACGATTGCCAATATCTATTCCAATAAGGTACAGACCCTCCCGGCTACACCATATAAACCCAACTAATAGCCCGTTTGGCCAAGCTGCAAAAATCAGCTTATTTTGAGAAGTTTTTTTTTTCAAAAGTGCTTTTCTCAAAAGTACTTTTGGTGAGAAGCAATTTGTGTTTGGCTAATTAGATTGAAAAGTACTTCTGATCAGCAATTAATGTTTGGCCAAGCTTTAAAAAACTGCTTCTAAGTGTATTTTTCTCAAAAGTGCTTTTGGGGAGAAGTTACTTTTTTCTGCTTCTTCAAAACTGCTTCTGCTTCTCCTCAAAATCACTTTTTTTCCTTCCAAAAGCTTGGCCAAACACCTCAATTTTTGGCCAAAAAAAAAAAATACTTTTGACCAAAAAGAAACTTGGCCAAACAGGCTACAAAGCTCGTTAATTGTTACGTTATGACTTTTATAGTAAAAAAATTAAGTCCCTTAATTTTGTGAATGTGAAAGTAACGTTACGTCGGTTCAATATTTCTATCAGAGACACAGAGCTAAAAATAAATAAACAAATAATAACTTAGAGGTTGGTTGGCAAAGAGATAATATGGAAAATACAGCCATGAGGCAAGGAAAATAATTAAAAAAGCACCTCTATTCTAGTTTGCTTCTTTTGTTCCATTTTAAGCGAAGGTATTCTAAATTATTTATTATGTTGACTTATAAGCAGTACTTTTTTGATAGTTTACAAATATGTAAATTTTATTATGAAAATTAAGTATTTATGTCAAGAATCACGTAAAAATTAAATATTTTGAGTCTCATATTTCGAACCTCTAATTAAATTTTATTCTACTTTAATTTGTTCTCGTTTTTGCCTCTCAAATATATCAAGTGCAGACCAAATGAAAATGATCTTCGTAACATCAGACAAGACATACGATATATTAATGTTGTAAAGTGACCTAATCGTTTTTGTCATTTTCTTTTTCGAGACAAATATAAGCAAGCAAAAAGGGCATATTAATACCCAATTAAGATACATACATATTAATTTGAAGGAAACATTCTTGAATAAGATATTTATTTAATATCAAATTAAATGAATGAACCCTTTTCACAAAGATGCGCAATCTTTAAATAGTTATATATAATTAGTAAGTAAACAATAACAAATTATTGGTATGTACACAATTAACAATTTATATCAAAAGGCAAAGAATCGGATGTTTTTGGACAACCTTTTTGAAATCTAAGCCACCGACTTCTTTTAAATACACATAAATAAAGCTTCTTTCCCATCTTCTATCCACCCAATTTATTATGTTTCCCAAGTAAAATCTTTGTCGTCCTTTTTGAAAAGGGTATGGAATAAAAATGACTTTCTATAGGATTGATCTAAAACTAGAAATGCTGAAAATATTCATAAGTAGGGGTGTATATGGATCGGGTTGGTTCAGTTTTTATCAATCAAACCAAACCAATTATATCGGTTCGGATTGGTTCGGTTTTGTCGGATTTTTTGGATTTTCGGATTTTTTTTGTTACATGAATATTATTCCAATCTTACTTTGTTAAAGTTATAGATATAGTTTTGATAAGTGAATATATGTTTAGTAAATATTGAAAAAATTGACAAACATGATCTAATAAATTTTCTAATGGGAGAACCTTTTTAGTAACACATGATAGTTATTTTCTTAATCGTCTAACAATAATTTTTCGTTAATATACGATTTCAAGGTTAACACATGATAGGATCCCAAATATTTCTATATTTTTTAGATGAAAATTCAATATAAAGTCTTATATATATATATATATATATATATATATATATATATATAAATTATATATTTATATGTCGGTTTGGTTCAGGTTTTTTTACTCAATACCAAACCAAATCAAACCAAACCTAGTCGGATTTTTTAATCGGTTTGGTTTGATTTTTTAATTTGGTGCGGTTTTCCGGTTCAGTTTGAACATCCTTATTCAGAAGTATATATGTATTGAAAATTAATCATATGTCTGTAGAAAATAAAAAAAAATTCTAATGCTTAGCAAAACTAATCCTTTACAATATTAGTTTTAGAATATTATATAAATGAAGCGACATGCAGGGGCGGATCTAGTGTAACGGCTACGGTTCATGTGAATTCAGTCACTTTTACTTAGACTCTATATTTGTAAGAAAAGTTCGTTAAATTATAAAAATATTTAGCTTGGAACCTAATTCTTTGATCCAACTATCATTGTATATTAACTTAAAATTGTAACTAAAACTCTTAAACCTAAAATTCTGAATTTGCCTTTGGCGGCATGAATAATGAGGACTCTTATCCGACTCTCAACTTAGATGCAATTGAGATTCACTTGTTATTGTAGTTATTGTTATTGTTGTCATTTCTTATTTAATTCAATAAATAAGTTGCTCTTTTGTTTTTCTTTTCTAATTATTCTTTTTTCATGCCCTATAAAGTCTTTTTTTGGCATGTATTTGTTTTTCCTTTAATTTAAGATAGTCAAGATTACTCAGTTATCCTTAGTTTTAGGGGGACGATAGAGTCAATTTAGTGCAAAAGACGTCAAAACAAATTTGGTTATATTAAAAAAATTCATAAATCAAATAATAAACGAACAAAGAGAGATATATTAATCATCTTTAAGGAACTTGAAAATTATGTTCCAACTATTTGAATCATGTAGCAGTTTTCACTGAGGTCGTAGTAGGATGGATAAGATCCCTTCACGGTTTCACCCTTAATCAGAGGTTTCGGGTTTGAGTAATGACTTTGAAAAAAATCCTGACAGAATATATTTTCCTCATTTGATAGACCTTACGTGATGCAACTTCAAATTATTTGAAGCTCCAATGTGAATATAAAAAATTGCTTAAGAAACCAAAAAAAAAGAAAAAAAAATCTTGCACCACTTGAATATTATGTAAAACTATAACCATTAAATTGCAGATCAGTTTCAACCACATAAAGTAAGAAAACACGCAAATAAATGTTAAAAATAAATATTTTATTTTCTTCAGTATTTTTTCTAACGCGGTTGATATATTCCTTTGCCTTTAGCATATATATCCAAAGGCCAATAGGTAAGGGGGGGGGGGGGGAAGGGGGACCCTACACCCACTAAATCCAGCAAATGACACCCTTAATTATTTGTCACTATTAATCATAATTAGAGAATCCCATATTCACATGTCTCATTTGTTTTGGACAACCAATCAGCCTGGGTAAATCTTGAGCAATACTACTACATTGATGTGTCCATAACTTTAGTATTACATTAAGGGTGTGTTTGGTACGAAGGAAAACATTTTCCTTATGAACTCATTTTCCTTCAATTAGAGGAAAATGTTTTCCTTATCAAGAGAAGGGAAAATATTTTTCAAAACTCCTTCTCAACCTTCCCGATCCCACCCCCTTTCCAAAAAAGTTTTTTTTTCCCTTAAATTTCAGTTTTTCCACTACCCCTCCACCCACCCACCCCCACCCCACCGCAAAAAAACTAAATTTTTAATTCTTAA
>NW_017670825.1:383725-442368 GCF_001879085.1 Nicotiana attenuata
TTCTGCACCCCACCCTACCGCCCGACTAAAAAAAAATTACTTTTTTTGTAATTTAAATTTCTATTTTTTGTTTACTGCCCCTCCCCGCCCCGCCCCGCCCCCTCCCCCCCAAAAAAATATTTTTAAAATATATTTTTCAGTTTTAATATTTTTATTTATCGGTTTAAAGGTTCAAAATTTTACAAGTTCCAAAATTATGAGTTCGGAGATTTATGTGATTGGAAGTTTACGGGTTCGAAATTTCGTTGTTTTGAAAGTTTAGCGGTTCGAAAGTTTATAAAATTTGTGGGTTCGGAAGGTTGTTGGTTTGAAAGTTTATGGCTTCATATTTATTATATCTAAATTATTTATGAATACTCTTGAGAAGTCATTTTCCTTAATTTGCGTACCAAACACCGAAAAATGAATAAGATTACTACTTGTTTTCCAAAAAAATATTTTCTTGCGGAAAACATTTTCCGTTATACCAAACACACCCTAAATCACTTGAATAATTCCTTGTAACCAAGAATCCACTCAACTTTCACCAAGTATCATAAAAAAGTCTTTCTTGTTTTCTCCTACTAGTTTTGTGTGATACATATGCAAAGTCGAATGATTTTCGGTGTGTTTGATGCGAAGGAATATATTTTTTAGAAATATTTTCTAATTTTGTCATGTTTAATTGGTTGGCTTAAATATTCAGAAAAATACTTTTTATATAAAACTTAATTCCTCCCATTTGAGAAAAAATAACTTTCCTACCAAGAGGAGACAAAATATTTTTCAAAACTCTTTATAACCCTTCCCCATTCCCACTCCCACTCCCACCCGCACCCCACCTCAACCGACACCCCTGCATCCTACACCACCCATACCTCGCCCCCATGCCTCTGCCACTCTCGCCTCTTGACCCCGACCCAACCACCTTACCCCCCCCCCCCCCTTCCTTACTCATTTTGTCTTTTATAGTGTTTGCCTAAATTTATAATTTTTAAAAATATTTTCTGCTACCTAATCAAACATTAAAATATATAAAAAAATTACTTATTTTAAAAAAATATATTTTCAAGAAAAATATTTTCCTTCATACATAACTCACCCTTTACATAACTTTATTCAAAATAGCCAGATTTACAACTGATCGTTCAAAAATAGCCCAATTTCAAAAGTAATCGAAATTTAGCCACTTTTCATGTAAAGATAAATATGAGCGAAAACACTGTTCAAAACCCGGAAAATACGCCAGTATATTATGCTGGAGTTCCAGCATAAGTATACTTGAACTCCACCAGCATAATATGATGGAACTCCAGCATAATATGATGGAGTTCCAGCATAAGTACTTTAGAACTCCAGCATAATATACTAGAGTTCCAGCAAGTATACCGGTCCAGCATAATATACTGGAGTTTGGAGCACCGGTGCTCCAGTATTTAGTATATTATACTGGAGCCAGCAAAGTATACCGGTCCAGCATAATATGCTGGAGTTCATACACAGGTGCACCGAACTCCAGTATATTATGCTGGACCGGTCTCTATTGCAGCAAAATAGTGGCTATTTTTTATTGACTTGGTAAACGATGGCTATTTTTGAATGACCAGTCCGAAAACTGGCTATACCGTGCTATTTTGACTTCATTTGCATATGCCTTTTTGAAGCCCATAAGTCATTTCATTCTTATCGGCCCAATATTTTGAAACCAAGACAGGCCCAATTTACAACAAATTCAGCCCAAAACAATATGCAATAAAACCCATAGATCTATGTTACACCAAATTACCCCTGAATTTTTAGATAATAACGACAATACCCCTTATAACCTTTCTCTCTTCCCCAACAGCATTTCCCAGTAACATCCTTAAACCCTAGCAAAAATATTCCCCCGAAAACTTACACTTACAATGACACTTCTCACTCGATCACGACCGTTGATCAGAACTTTAACAAACTACAGATCAATCACCACCGTTCCTTTCCTCTCACAAGAACCTCAACTCGCCGGAATTCCGCCGGAAGTCAACACTACCCCATTACCCCCAAACCCATCCTCCGGCAGCCCACTTTACAATGAAAACTGGCGGTCCCCATTTGCATCCACCGCACCCTCCTCCTCCTCAGTCGTCCCGCTACCGTTCCTTCGCCAATCACCAGCTGCACGCTTTCAGGCAATTTCACAAACACTTGATGTGCAAGGTTTGATGAACCTTTTTGCTGATTGGGTGACGACACAACGGTGGGAGGATATGAAGCAGCTTTTTGAGCTTTGGATTAGATCTTTGGATCGAAATGGGAAGCCCAATAAGCCTGATGCTAATCTATTTAATCATTATTTGAGGGCTAACTTGATGATGGGTGCTACTGCTGATGATTTGTTGGGATTAGCTAGTCAAATGGAGGAATATGGGCTTGTTGCTAATACCGCATCTCATAATTTGATCCTGAAAGCTATGTATCAATCTGGGGAACCATTGTCTTGGGTTGATAAAGCTGTCAAATTGCTCGAAAGGTTCGTATTTCATAGATTTTTTTTTATCTTTGAATAGAAGAAAAAGTAAAAAAGACTTGTAAAGATATGATATGTTTTATTTTAAAATCTATTACATGTAAAAATGAAGATCTCTTGGGAGATGTAACATAAACCTAAAATGAATTTATAATGAGCTACAAAACCAATTGACGCGGATTTAAGCTATATGCACTGAAGTGTAGTTTTTTACTAATGTTATTGGCATTTGAAGTAGTTAACTTTTGTTGTAGCAGGTTACTTGCCTCATTTTCTAAGTTTATTATTTACCTTATAAAAAATAATCTAATTTAACAATCCACGCATATAATAACCTCAGTTTATAAAGATTGAACCCTTGTTGTATTGGGGAGATCCCTTTTTTTTAGTGTTCATTTATTTTAAATTGCAATCTCAGCCTTTGTTATATTTTTCAAAGGTGGAGATTAGGAAGTTGAAATTTTTGGTACCTGTATATTCACAGATGGAAAAGATGTGGAATTTATGAGTCATGTATATTTACCTAAAGACAATATTTTGCAGAGAACAACTTCTTTTATAAGTATATTTTGCAGAGAACAATTGTGACCCTTTTAGCTCAATGATAGGCTGTGTTATCAAAGGTGAAAAGCGCAAAAAACTCTTAGGTTCGTTGGGGCTTTAAGCACAAAGCGCAAATAAAGCACGAGTTTTAATGAAGAAGTGCAAATGGAGAAAAAAATACAAATACGTGTGTGTAGTCCAAGACTAATATTATAAGCATGAAACCAAATATATGGACAAAGAAATTGAAAAAAATTATGATAAAGTGAAATATCAAGTGTTTAGTGTTGCCTCTTCAGGATTACGCTCATTGACAAGGAAAAGTATGCCTTAGCGACTTAATGAAGACAATGAAGCGTCCGCTAATCAAGGCAAAGCGCTCAACATGTTTTGCGTTCGTTTCTAGGCTTAAGCGATGAAGACATTTGTGACCATATCACGTGAGCCAGGACTAAGTTATGGTATTTTGCTTTTAGGTTTTCATAGTAAAGGTATTTGCCTATGGGATTAGCTTTTTGTGATCTTATTATTTGTTCATTGGATGAAAGATAGAAACGTAAGTTAGTCTAGTGCAAAATAATATCTTTATCAACGGATAGGATTCATGAGGGTACTCGTCTACTCGATAGGGTCTCACACAACAATAAGTCGAGATAAAATACATGTTAACTCTTTTGGTCGATATTTTCACACATGGTGTGAAACATGTGCTATAACATTCTCTCCGTTTTCCCGTGGAGCGTATGTTTTTATCTTATAGGATAATGTTGTACAAATGATATTCAGACACCATAGGCATTTGAATTGAGTCCCTTGGTCTACTTAATAAAAATTGTACAAAAGTATGTACAAAAATTGTACGAAACTCGAATTATTGAATTTTTAGGATTAAATTTGTGATAATAAAACCTTGAAACTTTAAAATTCATTAACTTACAAAATAATATCAACAAACTTCACAAAATTCCTAAGGTTTCATGCAAAAATTGTGCAAACTCAAACATAAGATAATGCAATAATCTTTCGGTATCAACACATAAATAAAAGCTCTAAACATTATATATTGCACAAAAATCATGTAAAGGACTAAAAAACAAGCCTATGAATCTTATACTAATGAAGGAATTATGTAAAAAACTTGTTTAGGAGACTTACAAGTTTTTTTTCTGAAGGAAGGATGATCTCTTACAATCATGACTTGAATTACCTGTCGTTGGGAATCCTCAACAAAGCGAATGAGCTTTCTATTTCCATAGCCTAAATGTCCTCTAGATGAAAATAGTATTTTTTTCTCTTCAAAAGCCTAGTCGTGTATCTCTTAGTGTAAAGAGCATGTTTTCCCAGCACCCATAGTGGTGTATTTATAGGCAATATTTTTAGGGTTTAGGTGAAAGATTACCTAATGGCCCAATAAGCTAATTAGCACCCCTTATGGATGTACTAGGCCTAATAATATTTTTCAATATTGTTAGAATAGTCATGTAAATAGGAGTAAATAAATAACCCTAATCCAATATATGTTAGGAGTAGGACATGTTATGTGTGTATATATATAGGGCTCATTGTAACATATGTATATACATCAATAATATATTTTCTCCCGTGCTTTCTCACATGGTATCAGAGCTTTAGTGAGAAACATATCGCTGTGCATCATTCCAGCGACTTCCGGGAAGAAAGAACTCAGTCACCGTGCAATTTTCCGGTGACCTAAGTGACTTATTGCGTCAAAGTCACTAATTAACAGTGTTGTGCAAAATCCAACACCACCACAAGGTTCCCAAGAGAGATCCGACCAAACCCCAGAAAAAATCACCGGAAAATAGCCCTCCACGCGCCGTCACGCGCCTGTCGGAACTCTGCCGCCGGCGGCGCGTCTGTCCCACGCGCCGGCGCGTGAGGCCTCTTCCGGCCATTTTTCGGCTTCGCTTCTTCAGGACAGTTGGATCGCCCTGCAATTCCGAGCCTGTCCATATTTTTATTTTTTAATTCCGACCACTTTGAGTTTTTCCGGCGACTACACTGATTTTTCCGGCAGCTACAGTACTTTTCCGGCAAACACAGTGTTTTCTTCATCTGTCTCAGAGAATTTTCAGTTGATTCTTTTTTGTTATTTAGTGATAATCCAACCATGTCTTTGGGAGTCGATGCTTTCGGGTCTAGAAACCCGAGTTCTGGCAGTTCCGGTGTTATGATTACCTCAGAACCTTTAATGGGAGGTTCAAACTACTTAGATTGGGCTTCATCTGTCGAGTTGTGGTGTAAAGGTCAAGGAGTTCAAGATCATTTAACAAAAAAGGCTAGCGAAGGTGATGAAAAGGCCAAAACACAGTGGGAGAAGGTCGATGCTCAGTTATGTAGTATCCTGTGGCGATCTATTGATTCCAAGTTGATGCCCTTGTTCCGTCCATTCCAGACATGTTATTTAGTTTGGGAAAAGGCTCGTAATCTATACACTAATGACATATCTCGTTTCTATGATGTAATATCGCGAATGACAAGCTTGAAGAAACAGGAATTAGATATGTCTACTTACTTGGGACAAGTTCAGGCAGTCATGGAAGAATTTGAGACGTTGATGCCAGTTTCTGCTAGTATTGAAAAACAACAAGAGCAACGACAGAAGATGTTTCTAGTTCTTACACTCGCTGGACTCCCTAATGATCTTGATTCAGTACGTGACCAGATTTTGGCTAGTCCAACCGTCCCCTCAGTTGATGAATTATTCTCTCGATTACTTCGCCTTGCTGCAGCACCTAGTCACCCAGTGAGCTCATCACAGACACTTGACTCATCTGTCCTCGTATCCCAATCAGTGGACAATCGGGCATCTCATACTATGGAAAATAGACGAGGAGGAGGTCGTTTTGGAAGATCTAGACCCAAGTGCTCCTATTGTCATAAACTTGGACACACTCGTGATGTATGCTATTCTTTACATGGCCGCCCAACCAAAAATGCTTATGTTGCTCAGACTGAGACTACAGGTAACCAGGGATTTTCTTTATCTGAAGGGGAGTATAATGAGTTCCTTCAGTATCGAGCAAGTAAGCAGACATCTCCACAAGTAGCTTCTGTTGCTCAGACTAATACTTCTGTTGCTGGTAATTCTTTTGCTTGTGTTTCCCAGTCTAGTCCTCCTGGACAATGGGTTGTGGACTCAGCCGCTTCTGATTATATCTCTGGACCGCAGTACAGGGCAGACGATTGGAACAGGACTTGAATCAGAAGGGCTTTACTACCTTAACTCCCTAAAATCCTCCAAGGCATGTCTAGTTACAGATCCTCCGGCAATGACCAGGATGGTATTACTAAATTGAAGCAACATCTCTTGCAACACTTTCAGACTAAGGATCTGGGCAAACTAAAGTATTTTCTGGGTATTGAGGTCGCTCAGTCTAGCTCAGGTGTTGTGATCTCACAACGAAAGTATGCCTTAGATATTCTTGAAGAGACAGGAATGACAGGTTGTAGACCGGTTGACACTCCGATGGATCCGAATTCTAAACTTATGCCAGGACAGGGGGAACCTCTTAGCGATCCTGCAAGATATAGACGGTTGGTTGGTAAATTAAATTACCTTACAGTGACAAGACCTGACATTTCCTTTTCTGTGAGTGTTGTGAGTCAGTTTATGGATTCTCCGTGTGATAGTCATTGGGATGCAGTTGTTCGCATTCTTCGGTATATAAAATCAGCTCCAGGCAAAGGTTTATTGTTTGAAGGTCGAGGCCATGAGCAGATCGTTGGATACTCAGATGCTGATTGGGCAGGATCACCTTCTGATAGACGTTCTACGTCTGGATATTGTGTCTTGGTAGGAGGAAATTTGGTGTCCTGGAAGAGCAAGAAACAGAATGTGGTTGCTCGGTCTAGTGCAGAAGCAGAATATCGAGCAATGGCTATGGCGACATGTGAGCTAATTTGGATCAAACAGTTGCTCAAGGAGTTGAAATTTGGTGAGATTAGTCAGATGGGACTTGTGTGTGATAATCAAGCTGCTCTTCATATTGCGTCAAATCCAGTGTTCCATGAGAGAACTAAACACATTGAGATTGACTGTCACTTTGTTAGAGAAAAGATACTCTCGGGAGATATTGCTACAAAGTTTGTGAAGTCGAATGATCAGCTTGCAGATATTTTCACCAAGTCCCTCACTGGTCCTCGTATTAACTACATATGTAACAAGCTTGGTACATATGATTTATATGCACCAGCTTGAGGGGGAGTGTTAGAATAGTCATGTAAATAGGAGTAAATAAATAACCCTAATCCAATATATGTTAGGAGTAGGACATGTTATGTGTGTATATATATAGGGCTCATTGTAACATATGTATATACATCAATAATATATTTTCTCCCGTGCTTTCTCACAAATATTAGGATCAAAATGCATTTTTTTACTAAGGTTTAGGATTTGTTAATCCAGTCAATTTCTTGCTATTAATTCATGTGATATTTTTAGCAATTTTGGTTTGAAACCTTAGGGCTTTTGTTTGTTCCTCTTGTTGGTATTAGAAAATATTATTGGGCCTAGTTCACCCATAAGGGGTGTTGATTAGCTTATTGGTTATTAGCTAATCCTTCATCTAAACGGCTAAACCATAGCTTGCCTATAAATACACCACTATGGATGTTGGAAAATAGGTTCTTCCATTAAGAGATAGACTAGGGTTTTTAGGTAGTGAAAACCAAGGGATTCATCTGTTTTGTGATCCCTAATAACTAGTATTTCAAGTTATATTTGCTAAGGATTTGCTTCTGCCACGGAAAACTTGTAAATCTTTTGACTAGTTTTTTACTTGAAATCATTCATTTGTATCATAACCATAGCTTGTCTTTCGGTTGTTTACATGATTTATATGCAATACATGAATTTTAGGATTTTAATGTGCTAATCTCGAAACTACATTGCATTATTTCATTTTTTAATTTTTTCATTTGCTTAGTTTTCTCATGAAATCTTAGGTTATCGTAGAGCTCATCGAGATCTTTACAACGATATATAGATCATAGTTTTCGCCATGTGTTTGTGAGTTATTGAATTTTAAAGATTGGATTTGATCGGTTTTTAAGGAAGCCAATAAATCTAAAATTGATTCTTCCGGGGTCGATGCTAGAGCGGTTAATGAGGACAGACGGTATATTCGTTGGCAATATGCCTACGCTAGTTCAAATCAGACTAAGCCCAATATTTCGTCAACCCGCCATTAGATGATATAACCCCCTTTGTACTTAAAAATATTGGATTTCGGGATAAAAAAAAGAACAATTTCTGCTAGATCTCGTATTTCCTTGGATTGAAGTTCAATTGGTCAAACCACCGCCAAAAGAATCTATTCGGTTTGGTTAAGAAAAATATCATCATTTACTTTATCTTATGGATCAATATTTGAACGGTTTTGCTTGAATTTGATGATCCAAATGAATCCTAAAATAAGTTTAGTACATAAATTCAGTGTTTTAATTGGAGAGATTTGGTCAAAACTTGTGGGTTTTGGCCAAAAAATCAGCCCTACCCGTCATGAGAAGTATTTGATGATTTTCTGAGCAATTAATGCTTGAAATTAATCCTAAAATATGTTTGAGACAAAATGTTGTGTTTTAATTGGATCAAAGTGGCAAAAAATGGAGAAAAATATAAATTGGGTCACAATGGAACCATTTATAGGCAAATGGGTCGTGTTTGACCCGCTGGGCAAGAAGATGACAAGGCTGGTTGCACAGCGATGCCCATCGTGGTTGAATATTTCATTGTTTTAAAATTATTTTTGAATATTGAAAAATAATTTTCTTGTAACTAATTCTATTATAAAATAATTAATTACGTCTTGATTATTTTCAGCGATATTTTTCCAAGATAAAAAATAAGGAACCTTTCCTAGTTGACGAGAGAAAGAAAGAAAATGAGCCTATTGATTCTGAAATATTCCTTTGTTAGTGATTCAGATTTCTATCTTAAGGAAGATAACGAAATTTTGAAGAAGCTCTTTTAAGAATATTTCATGCATCTTACTCTTAAATTGCAAGCTTAGCAACAAGAAGTTTTCCTCTGTCGGAAAGCATTCCTTCGTGGATATGGGAGCTTACTCTGTTGTTGCTAGTTTAGTAAGCTAAGCAAGTTGTGTCCATTGAAAGTTGGTAACCTTCGTCACTGCCAGCATTTGGTACTCTCTCGAATCTCGATAGCTTCAATAGTTCATTGAAAGCCGAAAATTACATACTTAACAACAACAACAACATACCCAGTATTATCCCACATTGTGGGGTCTGGGGAGGGTAGTGTGTACGCAGACCTTACTACCTTGTGAAGGTAGAGAGGCTGTTTCCAATAGACCCTCGGCTAATTACATACTTAAAAAGATGAAAATTATTTTTTAAGATCTAAATAAGATATCCTATTCATATATATAAGTATATCTAAAAAGAGATTTGAAGTTTTTCCATTTATGTATATATTTGTGTATATACTGTCTATTTAATTGAAACAAACATATTTGTTGAATACTTCTATTTGGTAACTTGTTTTCAAATCTAATGAGATATTCTATTGATTTATGAAAGGCAAGGTTGGGCCAGACAAGAAACCTAAAATGATAACCAACAAGGCGATAGAAAGTGTGAAAGAAATAAAACTATGACTAAACTGATATGTTTCAAGTGTGATAAAAAGGGTCGCTTTGCGATCAAAGGGTCATTATGCTAGTGATTGCACTAAGCTTAAGAAAGCACCTCTCAATGAGTCGAATAAGATACTTTGTGTTCCTTTAATCTGAATGTTAGCTATCCATGTTAGCTTTCTCACTTAATCATAAGGATGATTTGAGAATTTGACATGCTAGACTCGATCATATGGGCCCACAGCGTATGCAAAGGCTAGCAAAAAAAGGTTTACTGGCTAAATTTAACATGTGGATGAGTCCACTTGTGAACATTGTCTAGGTGGAAAAGCTACAGGAAAACAATTTGGAAAAGGCATCAGGAGCGAATTTCTATTGCAATTAATTGATTTGGACATTTGCGGTCCTATGAATGTGAAAGCAAGTCATGGAGCTTCGAATCAAATTGTTTCTTGTTCTTGCCCGTGATGTCTCAGGGATATGTTTCTGGATTTAACTGGTCTTGCGAATTGCAACACATCCGGGCGCCATTGCAAAATCTCTCTCTTCTATATTTTGCCCTCCAAAATAATGAAACATTTAAAGTTGCCAGAAGAAGAGATGTTACTGCCTCTAAAATGAATTGAGTTAGCTGGTTTCAAATTTTTTTTTTCTTTTTTGTAGCCAAGCTTCTGGTCAAGTAATCACTTTGTTATTTGGGGTTTTTCCCCTTTAATTTCTTGCTTAGAAGTAATGTCTGCCATATGTCTTTGCTTCGCTTTGTCGCTTTTAAGCTTCCTTTCTCTCGGTTTGGTTATTCCTCCATTCTCTTGCTTCTGTCGTTTGTGTTGGATAGTATGTTTACTAAGTGTTAAGGGCAACTTCATGGTGTTTATTGAGCGTAGTCTGATTGCCACAGCTCACTGTGTATTTTCACCATGCACGTAAGTACTCTGTCATGCATTAATGCTATTTGATAGATTTCTTGTGTAATACTTATGCCAGGATGATTCAGACTGGAAAAGAGTATAAAGAAGCTTTGCCTGACGATGAGTCATATGACTTGGTTATTGGCTTACTGTTTAAAGCAGATCTTATTGATGATGCCTTGAAATATGTTGATTCAGCCTTGAAATCTGGGTATAAGCTGTCCATGAATGTATTTAATGAGTGTGTGCGAAGCTGTGTCTTCAACAACAGGCTGGATATATTGGTGTCGATAATAGAGAAATGCAAGGTATGTATGCCTCTGTTGAGATAATTCTTACCATGAAGCTTCACCTTTTTTAATATATATTTTAGTCTCTGATGCCGCTTTTGTGGATTTTGCCAGAAAACAGACCAGAACAAAGGACTATTGCCGCCTTGGAACATGTGCACACACCTTGCTGATGTTGCACTACAGGCAGATAATAGTGAACTAGCTTTTTCTTCCTTGGAGTTCTTTGTGAAATGGGTTGTTAGAGGTGAGAGTGTGAGGCCCCCTGTTTCGCTCTCTGTTGATGAAGGACTGCTTGTGGCTGCACTTGGAACTGCTGGTAGAACCTACAATGCTAAACTCCTTAATGGTGCTTGGGAAGTCCTTAAGCGCTCACTACGGCAAATGAGGGCTCCTAATCCTGAATCTTTCCTTGCGAAGATATATGCCCACGCTTCTTTGGGGCAATTGCAGAATGCTTTTGCTACCCTGCATGAGTTTGAGAAAGCTTATGGTAGTTCTAAACAAGAGAGTGCAGAACTATTTTCTCCGTTTACCACCTTGAATCCACTGGCTGTTGCTTGTTGCAGGAATGGTTTTGTCACTTTGGACTCTGTATGTTCTTTCTCTTCCAGTATACCCTGCCTAATGTTGGTTTGCGTCAAGTTTTATTAATCAAGTATCTCAACATGTGTGAAGTAGGTCTGAAAATTTCTGCTACTGATGTATGTTCATCCTGCTTCATTCTTCATATTTTTTCAGCACTCTCCCTTTTTTCTTAGCTTCTTCTAAAACAAATGCTGAAATTAGGGAATAAATTGATCGTCTAATTCCCAACTAGGAACTTTGCATATCTCACAGCTAAGCATTTTGCTGCACCTTCTTAAGTCAGTCAGATGTTCTCTATATGGTCACCTTGCACTTTGTATCGCCGCTGACTTCTACAGATTTCAGGTTTACTATCAGCTGGAGAATTTGAGCCGAGCAGACCCCCCTTACAAGTCTGTTGCTGCCCTCAATTGTGTAATTCTAGGCTGTGCCAATATATGGGATATTGATCGTGCTTATCAGACATTTGCTGCAATTGAATCCTCTTTTGGATTGGTCCCAGATATCCATTCATACAATGCTCTGATATATGCATTTGCGAAACTTGGCAAGGTAAATAGAAATGAATGTTAGATCTGAATGCACAAAGTATGGGTTCACCAAGACTTCCATGTACCTTTTTTCTTTCCTGGCCTAATGACAAAACTTTGTGATGTTAAACCTAGAGGTCATTTACTTGGTCCTATTGTTGGTTCATCAGCTAAACAATTGACTGGGAATAATCTGTGAAGGTCATTATAACAATAAAAAATAATAATCTGTGAAGGTTATTATAACAATTGGAAATAATAATCTGTTAAGGTCATTACAACAATCAAAAATAATAATCTGTGAAGGTCATTATCCCAAGTTCTGTTATAATAAAATGTCGGAACTACATTCTTTCATTTGTATGGTGATAGAATCCTCTGTTAGCAGTCTTAAGATGTATGAATAATGGGAGTGCACATTTTCATGCGATGCATGATTGTATGAATATTGACAAAGTATCTTTTCTTGTTGCAGAGAGATGAAGCAACAAAAGTCTATGAGCACTTCATGGATTTAGGTGTGAAGCCAAATGAAATGACATATTCTCTACTCGTTGATGCTCATCTTATTAAGCGAGAACCGAAAGCTGCAATTTCAGTAGTTGATCAGATGGTAAAAGCTTTCACTTCCCCAGACCCCTGCAATCGTCAGTGAAGAAAATGAGCCTGCTTTTGTTTTAGCTAATGAATTATGCTATTGCTTCATGTGCAGGTGCATGCGCAGTATAAACCTTCCAAGGAGATGCTGAAAAAGATCCGAAGGCGATGTACTCGAGAGATGGATTATGAGTCTGATGATCGAGTCGAGGACTTGGCCAAAAAGTTTAACATCCGACTGGGCACAGAGAATCGACGAAACATGCTCTTTGATCTTCAATACAGCACGGAATACGCTGGTTAGATGGTGCTGAGGTGAATCAGAGATTGCATGCATAGTCGACACGGTTGCTCGGCCCTTTGCTGAAGAAACTTGCTGGGATTTGAATGTTAGACTCTTTTTCCTCTCCTTCTAGCTTGCCTCTGCTAGTGGAACACCTGAGTGCTGATGTTGGTGTTCACAAAGTTTAGTAGTGTTGCATCTCATACGCCGTGGGCGATCCTTTAAGTAGTGGCTGTAAATTGTTTAGTTCTCGTTAGTATTAAGCTGTGGAGGATGGTGTCTGGTTAGAAGGTTCTTGTTTTAACATATTTATGTATTCTTTTTCCACCCATTAGGAAGCGTAAAGACCGGCAATTTTGCTAATGCAATGAGATATCCAGCTCATTGTGAATAAACTGTAGGCACTCTTCATGCTGAAGCAGTTTGCATCCAATACATTTTCTGCTTCATTCTATCTTATTTTGATTACCATTTTTGGTTTTTAACTTTTGCGAGCTACATTTTTTAGATAGTTCTCTTACCATTCTTGCCACAGAAAAGGAGAAGTTTTTGTAATGCCAGAAGACAGATTTCTCCATTCAATGTGAAAATAGCACGGGCTCGCCAGTTTTTGGATTGGTAATTGAAAAATAGCGAGCGTTTGCAAAGTCATTGAAAAATAGTCGTTGTTTTGCTGAAACACGAAAAGTTTCAGCATAATATACTGAATTTCAGAGATCCTGTGTATAATCTTCCATCTAAGGCTGGCATGTGGGCCGCCCGGGCCTCGTGGGCCGGTCCTAAGTGGGCCCGGGCTTCACGGTATTTTGTAGTAACCGCCTAACCGGAACGGAACCGGGACCACTAACTAACCTATGTGGGCCTGGCCTATTTTTTTAAAGTTTTTTTTATCTAAGGCAATTTCTTGTAAATTATATAGCTTATGTGTGTATATATATATAATACTATACTATATATATATATATATATGAACTTGGTATCAAACTTGCAAATTAAAATTTACATTTAATACTTCAAATTAAAGTTCAATGCCTTCAACATAATACTTCAAATTAATCTAACAAACTAAAACATTAAGCATAATACGTCTAATAATTTTAAAATAATACAAATTGTCTCAAATCAACTTAAAATCTTAAGTACGAATGTCTGGAGAACGCGCAAGACGCTCTTTATATGCCTCCTTAAACAGCATGTACCCTCCAACTTTGGACGATGAGTGAAGACTCGACCACAGTGCTTGCACTTTATTATGTAAACTTCTTCATTTTCTTCTACCGCATTAAAGTGTTCCCAAACAAATGAGCGCACTCTAGAATCACCGGGCATGATTTAACTTGAATTAAGAATTTGAGTTTGAGAAATGAGAGATGAGTAAAGACTTGAAGAGTTGAATACTCCAATTTGAGTTTGAGAAATGAGAGAGATTGATGATTTTGTGCGAAAAATGAAAGAATGAGGAGGTATTTAGAGTTGAAAATAGGGAAAAAGTATAATTATAAAAAGTTTGGGGGTTAAAACAAAGTTGGGGGGGGGGGGGAGGAGGTTAAATGGCTATTTTAGAAATAGCAAACGGCTATTTTTGCAGGCCAATGGCCATTTTTTAAACTTTAGTAACGGCTAAAAAACTTTGGAATAATTTTTTTTTTATAAAAATAGCCGTTGGGCCCGTTTGAGCCCGTTTAGGACCGGTTGAACCGGCCCACTTAGCAGCCGGTCCCGGGCCCAAACGGTCCCGGTCCTCACGGGCATTTTCAGTGAACCGGCCCACTTAGGAGCCCACCCCACCTGGTCCCGGGTTTAAACGGTTAGGCCCGTTTAGGCCCACTACCCATATGGGCTCGCGGGACTGGGCCGGGTCCGGGCCTAACCGGCCCACATGCCAGCCTTACTTCCAGCATATTAAGTTGGAACTCCAGCACACGGAAAGCTCCAGCATAATACCCTAGTTGAAACTCGGAAAGTTCTAGCATAGCATAATATGTTGGATTATGGAGGTCATGCGTATAAACTTACAGCATATTATATTGGAACTCCAGCACATTATGAAATTCTAGTACATTATGTTGGAATCTCATATGTAACAAAAAATTCTAGGAGGGATTATTTGTCTTTCTAGTCTTCGACACAAGAAAGGGGTAAAAATTCAAACTCCAACATATTATGCTGGAATTTTTTCGTAATTTTAAGGATGTTTTTGTTCAGATTTTATATTAAATGAAAAAGTAGCTAAATTTTAATTACTTTTGAAACTGTAACTACTTTTGAATTGTCAGGTGTAGATCTGACTATTTCTGATTTTCCGCCATTCAATATCAACTTTCTGTCAGTTTTGGCTGTGCTAATGTGCCTATTTCTCTGAACATATGTTTGCGTATGATATATTTGCACGGACAGCCAAGGCTAGGGGCCAAAGGTTCTTATACTTAACCAAGGTTGCCTAAACACCTTAACTTCTTATTATTTTTCTTTTTTCCTTTCGAGCATACGTAATTTTGACCTTCATAGATTTATTCCTTTTACTGTTAAGTTCAAGGCCATATTTTGGACTAAAACACTTTTTTGAAAGTGACCGAGTTTCTTGCAGAAATGGACATATTAGGCACTCTAGGCTTCTTCATGAAATCTGCAATAGGTGCAAGCATCCTTGAGTGTATGTTTTCTTAAATAAACTTAAGTGCATGTTAAAACTTTAATTTTTGGTTTTTATTTTATTTTTATAACTGTGATGTCTGAGCCAACTTGCGCATATCCCAACTATTCTAGTGGATATATCCTACTTTCACCAGCATAGGCATCGAGTAACTCCGCCCATCATGGTACTTTTGGAGGTTATCTTGTTCATGGAGCAGAAGACACTCTACTTATGGCTTCCGGACGGCTGGCAGCAAAGACGGAACCAGAATTTAACTTTATGGGTTCAGATTTGCAATTTTACCATATCTCATCTAATTTAATGAGTTACAAATTTATTATGCATACATATTTAATGATTTTTTGGGCAAAAATATAGGGTATGAATAAAAGATATGGGTTTAGCTGCATACGCCTCTGGGTGGCAGGTTTTATGTGAAAACTGGAAATAATAGGGTATCCCCTCCATGAAGAAAGGGGGTGTAGGTCACATTCGCATATGAGCTTCTTTATTTTAGAGATATTTTGAGTAAAGAAATTGAAATAAACTTACTATAATGAAGATTTATTAATTGGAGTTATAATTGGAACAAAAGAATGCAAATACTTATCTACAATAACCCAGTAAAATTTCATAAGAGGGGCCTGGGGAAGGTAGAGTGTACGTGACCTTACCCCTACCCCGAAGGAGTAGAGTAGAGAGGTTGTTTCCGGAAGACCCTCGACTCAAGAAGACGAAAAGAGAGACAATATATTAGTACTATCGACAGAAAATAATAGAAATAATGACAGCAACATAAGAACCAGAGAATAGATGCAAATGACTAACAATAATCAATAGATAAGGTCCGACACAAAGAAAAACAGTAGAATAGTGTGAACACAACATGATCACTAGTAGTCTAAGACAACGCCCTATCAGACTAGCCTCACACCTGTAGAAAGAAGAACAATGCTCAACTACTTCCTAACCTACGACTCTAATGCTCGACCTCTACATCTCCTATCAAAGGCCATGTCCTCGGAAATCTGAAGCCACGCCATGTCCTGTCTGATCATCTCTCCCCAATACTTCTTAGGCCGTCTTTTACCTCTTCTCGTACCCTCCAAAACCAACCACTCACATTTCCTTACCGGGGCATCTGGGCTTTTCCTCTGTACGTGCCCGAACCATCTAAGCCTCGTTTTCCGCATCTTGTCATCCATAGGAGCTACGCCCATCTTCTTCCGAATAACTTCGTTTCTAATCTTATTCATCCTAGTATGCCTGTACATCCACCTTAACATCCTTATTTCTGCTACCTTCATCTTCTGGATGTGTGATTGCTTAACTAGCCAACACTCAGCCCCATACAACATGGCCGGTCTAACCACCGCTCTATAAAACTTACCTTTGAGTGACAAAGGCACTTTCTTGTCACACAATACTTCATATGCTAGTCTCCATTTCATCCAACCCACCCCTATACGGTGCATAACATCCTCGTCTATCTCCATATCCCCCTGGATAATCGACCCAAGGTACTTGAATCTGCCTCGCTTGGGGATGACCCGTGATTCAAGCCTCACTTCCGTGCCCGCTTCCATCGGCTCCGCGCCGAACTTACACTCTAGGTATTCCGTCTTAGTCCTGCTCAATTTGAAACCCTTATACTCAAGCGTCTGTCTCCAAACCTCCAACCTCTCATTAACGTCGTCTCACATCTCATCAATCAGAACTATGTCATCAGCGAATAACATACACCATGGCACCTTGATAACTAGGGATTTTGACGTGTTTCATGCTTCTTCTTGCTTACGCTTTGATTATAAATTCTTACAAAATAGTCCCAAAAAGGCTTATAAGTTGTGCTTGATTGCAGGTTTGATCAACAAAGTGACGAGATGTCAAAGATCGGCTCAAAAGGAGTGAAACCTGTACAAGTACCAAAGACAAGACAACTCAGGACAAACAGGCCTAGTGCGACCGCACTACACTTTGTGCGGTCCGCACTAGGGAGATTCAGAGACCTGGATTTTAAGGCATCAAAGTAGTGTGTCCGCAGTAGATATTGTGCGGCCCGCAATGAAGACACCGCGGCCGCACTGAAGACACCGCGGCCGCACTACCATTTTATGCGATCCGCAGAAGCAAACTTCAGAGAGATATCAAGTGCCAAGGTTCAAGCCTGTGCGGTCCGCGGTCGTGTTTGTGCGGACCGCGCTAGATGCCTCCGCGGCCGCAGTCCATTTTGTGCGTTCCGCGGGCTTGGGTTTAGAGAGTTGATTTTTCAGAGTCAAGAGCCTAGTGCGGCCGCACACCATTTTGTGCGGTCCGCACTGACCCCGCAGGGGCAATTTTGTCCAGTTTTTCCAGCTTAGTATAAATAGAACATTTTTTCATTTTCAGGGTATCAGGTATTACAACACTGTAGCTGCGCTCGTGAGACGATATTTCTTAGCCATTTTGGGCACTTTTACTTAGTTTCACTCATTGAAACTTTGTATTTACTTTAGTAATTAATTAATATATTTTTCTCTTCATCTATTTTTTTGATTTTATCTTCAAGCATGAGTGTTGGTAATTGATGGGTGTTGTGATTTAAGGTTAGATTGATTATGGGCATTTGTTAATTGGGTCAATTTTATGGTTTAATTTATGAATTAGTGGTTGCAAACACTAGTTTGTGCTAAGTTGACTTGGGCTCTTCTTGAGAAAGAGAGCCTAAGTCTCCAAAATTGACTCAACAAGGAATTGGGATGGACTCAAGAGATTTGATAGTCCCAATTAAAGGGTTAAACCTCGAGAGAGTAATTACCCGACTTGAACCCTAGTTGCTTGGGCAAATCTGCATACCCAATTGGTCTCGAGAGAGTCAATTGGGCAAAACCACTCTTTCTACCGAGAGGTGTAGAGTGGGTAGTATCGAGCAACGGTTATAACATATTTCCCCAATCATGTCAATCGTGCCTTAGATGCAATTACCCGTCAATTAGCCACCTAGGTGAAAGTCACTACCCTAGTGCCCTTTTAAACAATTAGATACAACTTGTAGCAATTTACTCTTAGTCTAATCTAGTTGCAATCATAATTTGTAGTTTGATCATAGTAGAATATAAAGAAACCCCAAAAATTATGAGAAGGGTAATTAAGAACACACACGCAATCCTAAGCTAGATAGATACTCGATTCCAATCCTAGCTCTCTGTGGATTCGATCCCGACCCATAAATCGGGTAAAAGCTATTGCGACCCTCTCTTGCTACTTATTAGTAGTGCGGAGTTGGCAGTGATCACACCTCCCCTTGAATGTGGCGTGTCAGTGCGTCCATGACCAATGCAAATAAGAACGGGCTAAGCGCATATCCTTGCTGTAACCCCATAACAACCGAAAAATGCTCTGAGTCGCCTCCCACTTTCCTAACCCAAGTCTTAGCTCCATCATACATGTCCTTAATAGCCCTAATGTAGGCAACCGACACACCTTTAGCCTCCAAGTATCTCCAAAGAAACTCTATAGGGACTTTGTTATATGCTTTCTCCATGTCAATAAACACCATGTGCAAATCCTTCTTTCGATTCATGTACTGCTCCACCAACCTCCTGATAAGGTGAATATCTTTCATAGTCGAACGACCCGTCCCCCTCGCCCTGACTTCTACCACTCTCTCCCAGACTTTTATGGTGCGATTTAGTAACTTGATACCCCTATAGTTGTTACAACTCCGGTATCACCTTTGTTCTTGTATAGCGGAACCACCATGCTCCACCTCCACTCATCTGGCATCCTCTTCGTCCTGAAAATAACATTGAACAGCCCAGCCAACCACTCCAAGCTTTCTCTAACCACACAACCTTCAAAATTCTACCGGGATTTCGTCCGGTTCGGTTGCTCTACCCCTACTCATCTTACGCATAGCCCCCACGAACTCACCGACCTTAATGCGCCTGCAGTACCTAAAGTCTCGGTGCCTCTCGGAATGCTCCAATTCACCTAGCACAATATCCCGATCCCCTTCTTCATTCAGGAGTCTATGAGAGTAAGTTTGTCATCTCCTCTTAATCTTCTCCTCTCCCATCAATACTCTATCGTCCTCGTCTTTGATGCACCTCACCTGGTCCAGATCTCGAGCCTTCCTCTCTCTCGCCTTGGCCAGTCGGAATAACTTCTTCTCCCCGCCTTTGTCCCCCAGATCCTCATACAGATGGCCAAATACCGCAGTCTTAGCCTTCGTGACCACCAAATTTTGCCTCTTTCCTAGCTACCTTATATATCTCTCTATTCGCTCTCCTTTCTTCCTCGCTTGTGCTCTCTACTAACTTCAGGTATGTCACTTTGTTCGCTTCCACTTTACCTTGGATCACTTCGTTCCACCACCAGTCACCTCTATTCCAGCCAGAGCAACCCTTCGAGACCCCTAACACCTCTCTCGCCGCCTCCCTTATACAGCTCGCCGCCGTCGTCCACATATTGATCGCGTCCCCACTACTCTTCCATGATCCCATATCCGATAACCTCTCCCCAACTCCTGGGCTTTATCCTTAGTCAAGGCCCCCAACTTGATCCTCGGTTGACCTCGTACGAACCTTGATGATAGGCTATAATTGCATATTTTAGTCGCTTATTACACTCGAATTTACTGCACTTTAATTGAGTTTGCGCTTTAAACGCTAGTGTTTTGCACTAATTGTGTGTTTTATGCCTTGTAGGTGTGATTCCGAGCTATATAGATGTTATGGAATGAATTTAAGTGATTTGAAGCTTTGAAGTCTGAGTAAAAGATCAAGGAATTAAGCCGGGATCGTGTTCGGGGGTCAAATTTGATAATTAAGTACGAACTAAGACTTGAGGAGGTATATTGCGCACTGTCTAGTAAAATAGACATAACGTTTTTCTCAGAACTCCATTTGGGCTCCGCAATATATGGTTGGAAAGCTAACTCAAAGGGCTACAACTTTCATGTTTTACATTTTTCCAAATTCCAAATGGAACAGGGTGAAAAATCGCGGTTTTGCCGCGACCGCGGTAGAACCGCGGTAGAAGATGGTCGCGGACAACTGAAGAATCAGAGGGCATGTTTGGCCGCGGTTCCACCGCGACCGCGGCAAAACCACGGCAGGAAGCGAAAATTTCAGGGACTAAAGTGCAAAACATGGAATTTTAAGTCCTAAACCCTATATTAAATAAAGGAGGCCGGCCAAGAACAAAAGAGGACATATTTTGGACACAAATTAGACCTAAGGAGGCGGAGAGACACTACTTTAGGGTTAGACAACACCCTTGGAGGCAAGAACACATTTGGAGCAAGGCGGAGAATTCTTCTACGAGTTTTTCCTTCCTCTTCCTATTTTTAATTGTTGGTTATGACTTTTAGTATTGTAGTTTTACATACTATTATGAATAGCTAATTTGTTATCTAGAGTTTTGATAGAACCTCTTGTAGGATAAATTCTTGTTATGTTTTTATATAATTGAGCCATAGCCTTTTCTCTATTTGTTCAACTACGTTTATATTGTGGTTGATTGAAGAGCTCTCAATTAGCTGTGCCTATTTAGTATGCATAACTCGGGAGAGAGTGCATATTTAGGTAGTTGTTGAACAACACCACTCCCAGAGTATATGAGGGATCAATAACCGAGGGTTTAAAGGTGGGATTAGGGATAACGAAGCCTTGGGTGCGATCTGAAGTGAGCTGTATTAAAAGCCAGCTAGCGTATCTCGGGAGAGTGCGTCTAGTACATTGTCGTAATTACTCGGGAGAGAGTTACGGTAATAAGAGTGCTCATGATCGGTAGAGAATACTTAGGCGAAATTATAGAAGACATAGCGGGAAGGATTCCGACAATAGGGAAAATCATAACTCTATACCTCCTTAATCTTTTCTCTAACCCTCAGTATCGTTAGTTGTTAATTTACTATTTTAATTTGTTAGTTAATTAGTTAAACAGAAGAATCTTAATATCTATAAGTTAGGAATTGTTCAAGCTTGTCTTCTTGGTGATAGTGAACAGCTGTAGCTAAACCTTAGTTCTCTGTGGGATTCGACTCCGGACTTGTAAACCGGATTATATTTGCAACGACCGCATTGTCCTTTTTATAAGGCATAGTTGGGCGTGATCAAACCTCTTCGTACTCTTTATCATGATACCGATGTCCATCACTAAGAGCCTATGCTGCATCGCTAGGGTCTCACCCGGTATAACTTTGCAGTCCCTGTACAGCCCTCTACCACACCTCCTGAGGAGGAGATAATCAATCTGCGTCTTCGTCGCCGCACTTTGGAAAGTAACCAGATGCTCCTCCCTCTTCTGAAACTAGAGTTCGCAATCACTAGCTCAAAAGCCTTAGTGAAATCCAACGGCGAAATACCTCCTCCGTTCCTATCCCCAAAATTGAAGCCTCCATGCACCTCGCCATAGCCGCCAGTAGTCGACCCGATATGACCATCGAAATCCCCTCCTAATAAACTCTCAGCAGGTGGAATACCACGCACAATCTCATCCAATCCCTCCCAAAAGCGCCTTTTAACCTCCTCATCCAAGCCCGCTTGCGGCGCGTAAGCGCTAACAACATTTCTGGTATACTCTCCGACCACTAACTTGATGGTCATTAATCTATCATTCACCCGCCTGACCTCTACCACAGACTCTCTAAGATCTCTATCCACCAAAATACCCACTCCATTCTTACCCTTCACAACTCCAGAGTACTACAACTTATACCCATTTGCATCCCTCGCCTTCGAACCTACCCACCTCGTCTCCTGAACACACACTATATTGACCTTCCTCTCCTAGTGAATCTTCGCCAGCTCTATAGACTTACCCGTCAAAGTACCTATGTTCTATGACCCAATTCTCAACCTACAGGCTCCCTTGAACCCCTTACCTCTCTTTCCCCCATCCCACCCCCTGACCCCTGCCCACCCTCCTACCCTCCCCGCCCACCCCGAGGACATGACCTTACTCTACCTCTCAGACCATAGCCATTATACCTACGACAGACTAAGGCAACTCAGTAGCACAAAACAGGCAACAGACCAAACTAGGAGAGGAGAAGTAGTCACTACGGCATGCTACTAGTATGACTAAACTAATGCGAACTAAAATGGGAACAAGTTAATTAACACAAAGAAGGGAACCGGAAGGTACCAACCCCCAAAAGTAGAACTTGGAAATTCGACTCGGTGCGCACTCGAGGTTACAGACACTAACGTGCTTCCTTTCAACTCCCACCGACCTTTGCAAATACCAACCAGGGCTGATCCCCGCTACTCGCTCGTCGGCAACTACCGCAGCTAACACCTGTAAAAATACACACGCCAACCACGAAACCAACGGGGGGAGAGGAGGCTGTCAACCTAGCACGGCTGCACTGGTGTTTAATTCTACAACAGCCCGGGTTGCCTAACTAAACACAGACAGATCGTCGACGATTGTGGCGGGGAGGATCGTAGAATTGAAGAGTCAAACACAAAAAGGGTCTCGCCGACAGAGACTGCGGGTTTCGGGGGGGGGGGGAGGGGGGGAGGAGCAGAAAGAGAAGAGAGAAGAAGAGAAGAAGGAGGAGAGAAGAAAGAGGAAAGAGGAAATATGAGAGGTGTCGCCGGCGGGGAACTAGGGGAAAACAAAAACAAAAGGGGAGAGGATAAAGAGGAAAGAGAAAGGGGTCGCCGGCTGGGAAACACCGGCGGGGAATTGGGAAAAAATAGAAGGGGGGAAAGCGTGGAGGAAAGAAGAAATGGGGGGGGGGGGGATTTAGTGAGAAGAAAGTGGGAGGAAAGAGGAGGGGAGAGGGGCGGCTTACTTGCGTGTGGTCACCGGCGTTCTCACCGGTGGGTGGGGTTGGTTGACGGAGAAGAAAGGGGTCCGAATAGAGAGAGGGAGAAAAATATCCGTGAGAGAGATGGGGGGGGGGGGGGGAAGTTGCAAACACTATCTAATTTTACAAAATAGATATAGCTATATCCTCTTACGACTGATCAAATAATTCCTTTAATTTAGAAATATTAATTTCATTTTACGTCAAAATTTTCTGCATTCTACAGCCCGAAACTTTTCCAATTCAAAATGGAAAAAAATAAATCAAAATAGCCTCTAATTGAAAATTTGTCACAGTTTCAAAAGTGATCGAAATTTAGCCACTTTTTTATGTAAATATAAAATCTGAACAAGAACACCCTTTAAAATCAGGAAAAATTCCAGGATAATATGTTGGAGTTCAAATTTTTTACATATGAGATTCCAACATAGTGTGCTGTAGCCTGGAGAACCAACATAATATGTTGGAAGTTTATACGCATGAGCTACATAATCCAACATATTATGCTGGAATTTTTTTTGGATAATTTACTTCCACGAATAGACTGTTAGGCTAAGAAAGAATAGGTTGGGGCCTTTCACTGTTGGAAACTTTGATTTGGATTGGTAGGATTCTGTCTAATCTTTCCTAATTTAGAAATTGGTTCCAACACTTAAGATTGACCGCCTCAACTGCGAGATATGAATGTTTTATAAATTTTATGGGACTACTTACTTACCTAAATTCACTTTCAGCTTACCAAAAAAGTTGGCTGAAGGATCTGACCTAAGCATAACACTCACTTTTCGTGTTGTAGCTAGGATATTATTGTCGAGACTCGAGATTTATCTCGACATAAAATAGTAGCTATTTTTCAATAACTTGATATAATATTTTCTAATTATCGATCTAAAAGTTGGCTAGCCCATTTTGACATTCAAAACCCAAAAAAACCAGCCCAGTAGAATCTTGATTCTATAATCAAACTGAGAATACCGAGATTTTCTCAACAAAATTTGATCAAAACCCCTTTCAAGAAACAAAAAATTACATCAAAATCAAATCTGTTCATGCATCATTCTGTGATAAATTCCACACACCCATAAAACCCCAAGAGCGAAGAACAAACATAAAATAACTTTTATGGGGCAAAACACAGGCGCAAGTGGGAAAGGCAAGAAAGAAGAGGAAATGAAAAAGGAAACAGTAGAAGAAGAAGAGGAAGTGGAAGAAGGTGGGGAAGAAGAAGGAGAGCAAGACGAACAAGATGGCATGTCCGTACATTCTCCTTGTAAACCTCCTTCTTCTGCTCTTCGTAAGGTATCCTTTTTCTTCATTGTTTTTTTTTTTTAGGATTGTTGTGTATGTATCATGTGTATGTTATGTTTTAGATTATATAATTTATTAATTGTAAACTAGTTGGAGTCAGCTATATAAATCATTTTCTATATGATGGTGGTGTCCTGGGCAGCTCGCGCGTACCTAGATTATTCCACCAGGTACTAGGTACCTGCACCTCTTAGTGCAGATACCGGGTAACTCTGTCTATCAAGCTTGAGACGATGGGAAGGAATTAGCTACTGTTTTTTACGTCCACTAGGATTCGAAAATGAGGCCTCATGGTTTCTCCTCCCACTTTATTGACCATTAGACCAAACGCTTCGCTCCGCTCTATGAATCATTTATGTTCATTTTGCTCCATTTGTGTCTCTTTCATTTCGATACTCAGTAATTAAGATGATATAGGTACCCTTTTCCCCATTATGATATGTTGTGTTTGTATCATGTGTATGTTGATGTGTTAGATTATAGAATTTATCAATTATTTTGTTTCTTTTCTGAGCATGTTTATTTTCGAGCTACAGGAGCAATCACAGGTGGAATTGGAGATAAGATTGTTGGAGGCTCTTGAAATCTATCCTCCTGCCAAATTGAGAGGTATAATTTGTCATTTTTTATGTCATTACACATTTTATGTGTATCCTCTTTAATTAATTGCCTTATGTCTTGGTGTGTTTTCGTTATTAAAGCTGAAAGGTGGAAACTTTATCATAGTTTGTCTAGTTCAGAAGTAAAATGTGGTGGATAAGAACTCGTGGTATAATCTGGAACATGTTGAAGTTCTATTGTAATTGAGGTGCTTTGATTACTATGGTTTGAAGAAATTTAATGCATTGCGCACCTTAGCGCACAGTTTTACCGTTATACTTAGAGCTCTGCTTTTGTAGTAAATAATAATGTAGGTTGTTATGCCGTGGCAAAATAGACCTTCTTTCTTTGACTTTAAAGCAAGATATTTGGGAAGTAACAATTCCATTCAGTTTGCTTTTGGGAAACATGCTGGTCATGGAGTAGTTCGTTCTATGCCACCAGCAGCCTCAACTCAAAGGCGCATGTTGATCTCTCTGGTTGAGTTTGCATCTATTTAATCTTATTCAACTAGAATACATGGGAAGGGCGTCCTTTACTAGTGGCTCGGCTTGGTCTCGCTTCCTTCCCGCACTATTCCTCCCCATTAAAAAGAGCGATTGAGAATCTCAAGAAGCTCACCCAATGTCTGTCTTTGTGAGGCGATTGGAAAAGAATTTATTGCGTTCCATTCTACTATTCTGATCAAATTAATTTCTCTTCCAATTGATCAAGCCGTAGTGAGATAAAAAATCGACGCTTCCAGCATTCAAAATATGCCGGGATTGAAGATGACACAATATTCATGCCGTGAATAGCAATATACGAATTGTTATGCAGTGGATAACAGATGAACTACCTAAGTTTAAGGATGTTTTTGTCTTTAAATAATTTTATCCACGTACTTCTAGTTCACGTGTTGTTATTCTGCATTATGGCCCGCATAAATAATAAATGTATTCCCACAAAAAGACATGTGGATATTAAACTTATTAGCGAAAACTAAACCCTATATTACTTATGGGGATATCATTTTTTATGAACTAATGATGCATTAGTTATGCGCATATTATTTTTTCTTATGCACCCCAACCAAACTTCGTCATACTTTATGCGGAGATTTGTTTGCTAACTTGGCCAACCAAATGATGCCTAAGTATATGTAGCATGCTATTAAATAGAGTTGTAGTCACCCCCTTTTTTCCGTAATAATATAACACTTTCTGGATGCTGTTCTGTTAATAAAATTTTATATTACTCAAAAATAAAAAGGTATATGCAGCATGCCTGTGTATAAATGGAGCTAGGTATAACTGGATATAGGTAGATTATAAACAAAGTAACATACAATAATTGGAGCTAGGTAGGAAAATCCTCTACATGCTCGCATAAAGATGGAGCTGCATAGTTGTTTTCAAAGCTTAATTTGATTGAAGCATTTGACTTTGTAGTATCATAGTTGCTTACATGATTCTTAACTTTGATCTAATATCTGGCTGGATTATATACTTGGATATCATCTCGGTGTTTCCTGATGTTGCAAGATTCTTAGTAATTATTGCTCTATACCTAGATTGTACAGAATTAATTGCTTTCATGCTATTTAGCTGCGAGATTATGTTATCTGTAACAGAGAGCGATTTAGCTAAGTCGGCATATCTTTTAATTTTATTATCTCTGACACAATAATAGATACTATATCTATTACAATATAACCGTCGAAATAGTAAAATGTAGTGATAGAGAAGAAAAAGTAGCTGTAATCATAAGAATATTCTTGGATTTTTTTCTTTTTTTTAAAGTTTCTGAAGGGCAGAGTAGCTTGCATTAAATTTTGCTAGCTGCTTTTAACATGTTCACCTTGATTTTTATTGCAGGCATACATCGTCATTTTGTCCTTTACGGCTTAACAGAATATCTGCGTAGAAGGTTACTAGGCTACTTTTTGTCCTTTTCTTTTATTAACTCTCTTCATTTAGGGTTGTTAATGAACTTAGGTCGTGCCGCACTCTCAGAAAAGAAATAAGAAAAAACGAGGCACATGTGAAATTAACGTACTTACCAACCTCCCCCCCCCCCCCCCCCAAAAAAAAAAAAAAAACCCCGCTCACACGCGTGCACGTGCACACACACATGTAGATAGAGAGTGTGAGGCGTTTGGTTTAATCTTTATGTGACTGTATCTTTTGTCTTTCGACATTGAATTTACTGTCACAGCTTCAATAGGCAATTTGCTCCTGATGATGTTTTGAAGCTGCTGGATCGCTTCTACAACTTGGAAATGGTGGTATGTATTATTGGTTTGCTTTCTATTTGACTTCAACCGTTATAACTTTTCCGTTATTCAGTAATTGACCTTGAAAGGCTGCTCACTGGAGCAGGAGAATTACATATATATAAAGCCATTCTTCCTGCTCTATGATTAGCAGGATCAAAATGGACGCACTGAGCCATCATAGTTGGTCCAGTTTTCTCCAATAGACTAAGATTAGGACATTGAAAGCGACATCAAGGAGACAAATCTCTTCAGTTTGTTGCTAAATTCTGGCCCTATACAACAGACATCCTATTGATAATTGACCAGGAAAGAAAGAGATTGAAATACTTCAAAGAGAATTTGTTTGACTGCATAATTTACCTTAGTAGTTATGTAGTGCACATTTTGAATAAGCCATTTATATTACTGTATTTTTCGATTTATATATCATAGGACCTTCAGAGTCTAAAGGAAACAGCCTCTGTGCTCGCCCAGGGTAGGGGTAAGGTCTGCGTACACCCTCCCTCCCCAGACCCTACTTGTGGATCCTACTTGTGGAAATCCACTGGGTTTGTTGTTGTTGTTGTTGTATATACCATAGGACCTTCAATGTAGGCCTAGTTATCTCTATTTCATAGGCTAGAATCTTGGTTTTGTGGGGCAAATTCTTCTTGGAGTGACGGGGGATGAGCGTTCTTACTCTGATGTCCTTTTTAACTAATTTCAGAAACCAGATGATGAGGATGCAGAACTCCTAAATCAAGAGGAAGAATTTTCGTTGCCGGAGAGTTATTTCTCGAAGGAAGAATCTTGAACGAGTTTGAAATCGATATGGATTTTGGACTTCACCTCTGGCAATTCTTGTATAGTAGTATCAGAATGGTTAAATTCTTTTTGTTCTTGTTGCCATAATCAATCTGGTACTCTTTTCTTGAATCTTCTTAAATTGGCAAATTCTAAACCTTACTGAAATTTTTGTATGCATGCTGAGAATTGATTTCAGCTTTCCTAATACAGACAGTTGATCTTTTTACATATTTTCTCTTAGAGACTCCATCCCCCCCCCCCAAAACCCTTCTTTCTGTACTTGGAGATGTTGTGAAGCATCAAAATTCCCCATGCTAAGAGATTTTCTGGATAAATGTGATCACTTAAGGAGTCTGACTGATCAAGATTACTGAATAAATCGGAATGTAATTCGTTTATTCTATTGCATAATGCAAATGTACAATGGCTAGAGAACTTATTTCTACTAGTATAAAACAGAGTTAGTTCAGGCATTGTTCCTTTCCCTAAGATGTTTAAATAGCTTCATGTTCATGTGGCACAATTTCGAGTGCCCCAAAGGGATGACTTGGGGGTTGAAGAGCGTGGAATTACGAGGGAACCAAGGTCCGAACAACTGACTTTCATGGTTTTCATGTGATTATATGTATTATTTTCTCAATTATGTATTCACCAATATCTTGGCCATCTGACCAAGGAGCATCGTGTTCGCTTTGAAGCAACTGTATGGTACTGGCATTTTCAGTAGAGACAAAACTAGGTGCACTTTTCTCAACCATGGAACTAGTCCTCTAATTTCGTTGCTGAAGGCATTCATATTAACAGGTAGATAAAACTGGAAAACCAAAACCAAAACGGTGAATCAAGAATGTTACAGAGGAAAACAACTGCGCTGATTTTTCAGTCTAACAAAATCGATAGTTTGTGTTAATGTATGCATTTTTATTCTAAAGAAACAGTAAAGTTGTCTCCGTGTGACCTATAGGTCACGGGCTCGAGCCGTGGAAGCAGCCACTAATAGTTGCATTAGAGGCTGTCTGCATCACATCCCATTAGGGTGCGACCCTTCCCCGTATCCTGAGTGAATGCCGGATACTTTTTTTTTTTAAAGCAAAATGCGGGATACTTTGTGCACTGGGCTGCCCTTTTTTTTGCTTTGGTTTTCTTGTTATCTTGCTGATGTTATAGTCTGTTGCTACTGCTTCTTTTGCATCTTTCCCTGTGCCGATAGTCTATCAAAAACAGTCTCTCTACCTTATTAAGGTAGGGGTAAGGTATGCGTACACACTACCCTCCCCGTACCCACTCGTGGAATTACATTGGATTTGTTATTGTTGTTCTATTCTAAAGAAACAGTCAACTGCTAAGAGAATAATTGGACCGATATGTATCAAAATATTTAGCATTCATTTCCTTTCGATATAATGGAAGTAAGAATCCATAATCTCAAGATCATTATCTTGCTCCTTGACAAAAGCAAGGATATAACAAAGGCTCAAATCCATTAAAAAAATATTAATTAATACAAAACATGCCCGCAGTTTAGATTCGTAACTCTTCCACAATTAACAACAAGAGTAGTTCAACAACAAAAAAAGCAAGGAATAAGTCTCAAAACTAGTAAAAAGAGCAGCTGATGAATTGCATCTTCTTCTGATGAGGCCATTGCAAAATTATGTAAGCAGTTCTATCTTGCAAAGATGGGAAAAAAAATCTGTAGTAATTTCTTGCGCGTATCGACTATTGCTTAGCTTTTGATGCCTCCTGTAATAATGCCAAAAAAATACAAATTTAAGTTAGCAGAGTAAAATATCCTAAGCCGAGGGTCTATTGGAAACAACCTCTCTATTCTCAGAAGGTAGGGGTAAGCTCTGCGTATACACTACCCTCCCTAGACCCCACGGTATGGGATAATACGGGGTATGTTGTTGTTGTTGTAGAGTCAAAAAATGTAAACTTTAAAAATGGAAATAGGTCAAGTTAATAACTCACTTCAGTTTCAGCAGCTTTGGCATCTGCAGATTTTGGTTCATCAGCCTTCACATTCTCTTCACCTGTACAAAAAGTCATCTTGAGTATTGTTTCCAAAAGAGTTCTATGCACTGACGGCGTAAAGAATATTCACTAAATCAGGTCATTTATGAGGTAATTACAAGTAAATTTCTATGATACGCATTATAAAGTAACTTAATGAAAGTGGTACTTATCCTGCTGAGCTATGAATTTTTTTTTTAACATATTAGTCTATATATATAGAATTTGGCCCAAAGTTACTAGATTCTGCTTAAACCATATCTTAAAGCCTACATCCAACCCCAGTTTGCATTACTATAATTTCATAGTTACAGTAGAAATAGTTCTATATCACATAGACCTCAAAGATTTTGAAGATGTATGATGTGTGAGTTGCCGAGAGTCTAGCGGAAACAATATCTCTGTCCTCCTAAGGTAGGAGTAAGGCTTGCGTAAACTATCCTTCCCAAACACCACTTGTAGGAATTCACCGGGTTTGTTGTTGTTGTTGTTGTATGATGTGAGACTTATGCTTGATATGGTATGGTGTTTATAGAGTTAAGAGATACTTCAATGGCGCTGGATTACATTCTATATCATTTATTTGGATAATAGAATTACCTCCATCTTCAGGCAAATCAGAGGTCCATAGTGTGAGATTGTCTCTCAACAGCTGCATGATTAAGGTACTGTCCTTGTATGATTCCTCACTTAAAGTGTCTAACTCAGCTATTGCCTCATCAAAAGCTTGTTTAGCCAAGTGACAAGCCCTGCAAAATTGAATTGTCAATCTACATCATCTTATCAAAGGGGAGCCTTGGGGTAAAGTTGCTTCCATGTGACCAGGGTTCGAGCCGTGGAAACAGCCTCTTGCAGAAATACAGGGTAAGGCTTCGACCCTTGTGGTCCAGCCCTTCCTCGGACCCCGCGCATAGCGAGAGCTTAGTGCACCGGGCTGCCCTAATCTACATCATCTTATCATATCATATATTTTCAAGAATAATCAAAATTGGTTATGAAATGCTACCTTTCGGGGGAGTTCATGATCTCATAGTAGAAAACAGAGAAGTTCAAAGCAAGACCAAGCCGGATCGGATGTGTTGAAGAGAGATCAGTGTTTGCAGTTGCAGTAGCAGCCTAAAAGGAGTAAAAGGGATGCAAAATCAAGTGCTGGTCTAAGTAATGTGCATCGATTAATCGACTAATCGTGCAGTTTCAGTTAGAACAGAAGAAGAATTAACTTGCCTCATAGCCCTTCAATGATTGTTCAGCAGCCTCTTTCCTTTCAGAATCAGTCTTGAACTCAGCAAGGTAACGGTAATAGTCACCTTTCCTGCACCACAGAGAGAAATATAAGAACCTAAATCTATCAGAAATATACTGAAAACTGAAAGAACTCGGTTGGGACCAGCTGCTAAGGACATCAAGAATCTCATATCCTTCTTATGGAGGGCCCGAGACATCAGTGAGATACCATTCTGGAACGATTAGAATTCTAAGCTTGTGTCAGGAACTACAGGCCAAGGGGCAATCTCGGTTAGACAGTTACTATAGGGCGTATAGGTGGGGAGCTAGCACTGACGATACGGGTCTGGCCGAACCCAGTAACTTTGGTCCAAACCCTATATTTGTCTCAAGTAATCCACTTAATGGGTGCAAAAAGTACTAGAATTTTGAACCCATAAACTTTAAATCCCGGCTCCGCCTCTGCTTAGGCCTCCCAAAAGGTATCAGAAGCATGTGCAAAAGCTTACTCACGCCGAACAAAGATTGGTCCTCGAGTGCTAAAATGATCAAAATAAAAAGGATCGAACTACCTACTCATTATTCGGAGTTGAATCATTGAACACCAAAAGCTGTGGTATTTTATGGACCTGACATGGGTCACATACCTCACGACATAAATTGAAAGATCCAAACCTTCTTCTTCGGAGTGGAAAAGGACGTGGCCAAAACATATAAGATCGGCCTAGTCACTCATAGGGACATATCTATCAGGATAGACGATAGTCTAGGCCGATTCATAAATAGACCTCTCTCCATATAGATAGGTATCTTAGAAGGGGTTTACTTGGGCTGAAGGGAGATTGACCCTTGAGTGCAAAGGCAGAAGGGAGCTTAACTTCAAGACTCATCTGTCGAGACAGACGTTATCAAGGTTATAGGAAATTTTGACTTACATTTTGTAATAGAAGACAGTAGCTTCACCAGTACCGGCAGATGGAATAAGATGTTTGTCAATGATATCAAGAATGTCAGAGCAAATCTTGGAGAGCTCTTCTTCTACCTTTTGACGGTAGCCTTTTATCAGCTTGACGTTGTGCTCGTTCCCTTTCGATTCTTCCTTCTGTTCAATGGAAGACATAATTCGCCACGAAGCTCTTCGAGCTCCAATGACATTCTTGTAACCAACAGAAAGCAAGTTCCTTTCTTCCACTGTCAATTCCACATCAAGTTTTGCTACTTTCTTCATACTCTCAACCATTTCTGTGAAATCAAACCAATGTACAATCAAGATTCTTACATTCCGTTTAAGAGATCAGATAAGATGAGGAGAAGCGCTCGCTTTAGGACTTAAGCGCGTCTTTGATAACACTGAATGAGATATTTCAATCTTTAGCCAGAAGCATTATTCCAAATTGATGAGAATTTCAACCTTTAGCCAGAAGCATAATTCCAATGAAAAGGCAAGAAACTCTACTCCGTTAAGTGTTCACTGTGTTCCTCATTTTATATTTGGATTATATAGCCTCAAACAACCACTATTGATCAATGTGTACCAACAAAAAGAAGGTGCAGTACATTAATTAACCATGAAATAAGGAATTAATTTTACGTAAAAGACACATGTCATGCATTTATTGCTTTGATGCATGTACCACGAGTGAGAATATTTTTTCGCTCGCATGCACATGTACCCCATATACTCCATTTCCCAAATCTTGTACATAGAAATTACCAATACAAAGATGCAGTTGAATCTAGCATACAAACAATAGGTGCACGTACAATTTATATATAAAAAACTTAAAAGGAAACATAAAGTCTTAAAATGCAAATATTACTACACATACTGCCTTTAAATCAAGAATCCGTCTTAGGTACAAAAAATATTAATGAAGCACAATTAAGTATAGATAATTAAGCAAGCTGAAGAAAGAAATATTGAAGAGGGAAAAGAAATGAAACCATCATAACGCTCGGCTTGTTCAGCGAGTTTGGCCAAGTAAACATGAGTTTCTCTCTCTTTTTGGGACGCCATTTTCAATTCTAAAAAGCAAGAAAAAAGCTAGGATGTAATTAAAAGGAATATGATAGAGATCTTCAAATGGTGAAATATCAAATTAAAATAGAGTAGAATATTTCAAGTTTACAAATGAGAGAGAGATGAAAGTTTTTTGAGGAGTTAAGAAGGAAAGGAAGAGCGTGAGAAAAGGGAAGATTAATGAATAAGGATGAATTGTGGGAGGATTGACTAAATCTCCATCTTTGGATCATTACTACTACACCATTGATAGTAAAATTGGTAGACCATGAAAATCGTAACTTAAAGGGATAAAATTTAATTTTTGGATTTAACTTGTACTATACATTAACGGTGTGAAAACAATATTTTCACTAGCATTATATATTTTAATATAAGTAACGAATTATTTGCACCGTACGATTATTGCCCTGTTATGAGGTTACTATTAAAATTTTGTCCCTATAGCTTAGTGGATTAAATTTCGCCTTTAAATAATCGTTTTACAAGTAAATTTAGCTTACCGAAATAGCCGATACAGAATTGAATAATGGTCTAAAAAAGGCCAATTAATTCTTGTTTCCTAAAGGGAGTAGGGGTGTTCAAAACCGAATCGAAACCGAAAACCGAACCGAAATCGAAGCTTAATGGCATTGGTATCGGGTTAACAGTTTAACGGACGAGGAACTGATTGAAATTTTTTATTAACGGCTTAGCGGTTTGGGGGCAGCTTATTCAATTTTCTTAACGGATAATCCGTTAACCCGTTAAGTATATATATATATACATATAAAATTTATTTTTATCCGTGTATATATTAAATAATCAAAAACCCATCTTCCTCCAGTACTCTATCAAAGTGAATTAGAATAAAAGAAAGCCAAATAAAAGGAGTCATCTAACTGTGACAAAAGACAGAATTTGCTGTCTGAAACAAGATAACAACACCAGTTACACCACTATTTCATCAAGTTTGCCTGGTTTTTAAGGTATCCTAGAATTCAAAGCATAACGAACATTTGTTTTAACAACGACCAATTGGAAATCTTTCACATGGACTAAGGTCAATGTGCATAAACATAAATAAGATTCTAGACAGATGATTTACCCATCACGGTGTCTCTTCTGCTTTGCCCCTCTTAGTACGTCGACCACCTATTTAAACATACAGAGACTAAATTTTATTTTATTTTGATTGAATTAGACCGATAAATCGCCCGATAACCGTCCGATAAGAGCTAAACCGATACCAATCTGCCCGATATCTTATCGGGTGGCTAGCGGATTAATACATTTAAAAGCCGATAACCGATAAGCCAAACCGTTAAGAGTAAATAACCGCCCAATCCGCTCGATAAGCCGCCTTAAAAGGGAGTGATGACTTTCACTTTTGTAACATCTCAATTTTTTTTTCCTTCATTCAACAAGTTGGTAACTAACATAATTTCTTCTGAGGCATGATACCATGATATTGAGACATGTAATCATGGTTCCCAACTATCACATACTAATATTTTAGTTCCTTCTTTTTTATTATTTTCGTTTTGTGGTTTTATTTTATTTCTATAAACATGTTTTTGTTTCAACAAGATTCTTATATCCCTCAACTTCATGTTTTAGCTCTTACATTTTACATATACCACAGTTCATTATTTGTACAGATAATCAGGATATAGTCTAGAAAAAGTAATTAAGCGGCAGATTAAGGGATTTGGAAGATTTGATAAATTTTTCGACACAAAAAACATCTTATTAGTTACGCCAAGCAAGAAATCACAATTTCTAAATCTAAAGGTTAAAAATTCTCACTGAAAAAAATTGGTATGAAAACATTTGGGACGACATAAATAGTCTTTTGTGGTGATCGGGTGACCCGTGACCCTATTTCCAGCCACATATTATTTATATTTAAAATTTAAAAAGGTTAAATTACAGTAAACACATTTGTAATATGATTTTGCTCTAGATGCGTACCTTGTATTTTAACATAATATACTTAGCCTCCTTATACAATGACAATTATACTAATTACTAGTTTGATGATATTTTCACTTTCGGCAAAGGGTAAAATATATTCCTGTACTATGAGAAAAGGCTTAAATATACTATTCGTTAAACTTTGGGTTCAAATATATCCTTGCCGTAATATTATTGGTTCAAATATATTCTTCTTCTGTTAAGTTTGTTCAAGGTGGACATCCAATCCTGCGTGACACTGATATTTGATGAGGTGGATACCACATGGCATGTCGCTTTTGCTCCCCTAATCCATATATTAAAGATTAAAATTTGAAGCACAATATTTTTCATGTAGCGGTAATGGTGGCAATAGTGGTGGAGGGGAAAGAAATTTTAGTGGTGAAAAAAAATAGAAGGGAGGGGTAAAATGGGTTAGGGCGATGAGGTGGCAAGCCGTGTGGCATCCACCTCATCAAATGTCGGTGCCACATAGGATTAGATGTTTACTTTGGACAAACTTAACGGAAAATGGGTATATCTGAACCAATAGTATAGTGACAGGGATATATATGAACTTAAAGTATAACGAGAGTTACATTTAAACCTTTTTCTCATAGTACACGAGTATATTTGACCCTTTCGAATTAATTTTGAAGTGTTTAGTTTTTGAAGAAACTTAAGGTATACCCGTCACTATAAATATATTAAAATAAAATAACTAAAAGCCAAGATAAAATTACAGATAAAGAGTCCTTTTATGAAACTTAAGAAAGAAATTCGACATTTTTGATGAAAATTTTGATTCACCCTATTGATTAAAAAGAAAAATTAAAACTTATTAATAATCTTAAAAAAAATGACCACAAATGATTTTAAAAGATGCATACCAAATCCCTAAATTCAAGTCGAAAAAAGAAATCCCTAAATTCAAGAAGAAGAAAAAACTAAATCCCTAAATTAACCAAACAAAAAATGCTTTTGGCTTTTCTCCTTATTCCGCCATTGAAGCCAAACCCAAAACCCCAAAAATTTTGGGTTCTTCCAAATTCACTCTGCCATTGAAAGATCCTAAGGTTGAGATTTACTCTGGCTGTGCTTGCTGCTGAAAAGGTCACATTCTACATCTACTCATTAGTGCTAATATTGGTGAATTGGTATTTGAATTTGCATATATCAGGTTAATGAAATGAAAAATGTTTTCTTTTGCAGATTTTGATGATCAGAAAGATTGATTGATTGTAAATTAGGAAATATTCTTTTAATATTTTTGAAATGGAGAAAGGGAGTTATTGCCTCTCTGCCATGTCAGCGTCAAATCTCGTACTTCTCTTCACCATTGGCGTGGTCACAATAGTTATGATTCGAATTATGTATATTGTATATCGGAGAAGCAAACCGCTCAATCCAAAATCACCACAACCTCTCAGTACCCTTATTGTTTTGGGTTCAGGTCTGATTTTCCAGCATTTTATTACTACCTCTGTTTCAATTTATGTGATCTAGTTTGACTCGATGCGGAGTTTAAAAAAAAAGAAACACTTTTGGAAGCTGTGATCTTAAAAAACTTTAAGGATAAAAGCTTTTGTCATTTTCTCAATTTGTGTGGCTAGAAAAGTTTGTTGGGTAATATGGGTAAAATTGGAAGTTTAAGGTTAAATTGTATCCAAATATAGAAATATTTCATTCTTTTGGAAAGGACTAACAAGTAAAGTGTGTCGCATAAATTGAAACCGAGGGAGTATCTTTTTAGGTTTTGCTGTCTTTTGCTCATCCCATTGTTTTTTTATGTTTTTGAAACCTTGATTTTAATACAGGTGGTCACACAGCAGAAATGCTAAATTTATTAAATGTGCTTCAAATGGAAAGGTTTAAGCCAAGATTTTATATAGCTGCTGCTACAGATAATATGAGTCTCCAAAAGGCACGCGTATATGAGGATTCCTTGCTTGATAAGGTATGTTACAATGGCTAAATTCAGTTTGTCGTTATATTCCGTTTGTGTTGTTTTGCTGGGTCAGCTTGAATGGTACCATCATGACAGCCTATTACAATGAAAACGCAACCTGATGGTGGAATGTAATATATGTTTTGCCTGTTTCTCTGACCAAGAAATTAAAAAGGTTTTTGCATTAGGGTGCAAATGACTAGGAGACATTTCCTAGAGAAGTAGTTTGGCAGACAATAAATTGCTTAATTTAATGAATCTAAATATCGCCAGCTACTGAATATTTTGTTCGGTAACAGATATAGTCAAAAAACTTTGTTGCCAATGGTGTAAATTAGGAAATAATGACTGCTTGAGGTACAGTCAACCTCCTCAAAATGATTAGTACTTGAATGGTTTCGAAACTTCATGTGCTCCATACATGCTATTTAAGCCAACTTACAACTTTTTTTTTTGTTTTTGGATAAAGTAAGCGATTTCAATAGAAGGCATCAAGAAGATGTGAGAAGTACATGATTTAGCATTTGAGCTTACAAAAAGTTATCCCGGCCCCTATACGTAACTGGCTAAGCCAGATCAAAAGAGCTAATGAAATCCAAAAGATGGTCAATATAACTAACAGGGTACAATAAGACCACCAAAACAAGTTAGCAATAACATAGCCTTTAAAGAGCATATAGGAGTTGAGTTTCCATCAAAATATCTCCTGTTTCTCTTTGTTCAAATGCACCAAACTATACATGCAGGGACCATCATCTAGATCTTCTTAATGGCTTTACCAACTCTCCATAAACTCCAGCTCTTATAAGCATTCTTTACCGTGTAAGTGGTGATCCATTTGAGACCCAAAAAGAAAAAATCGTATATCTGTAGCCACCTCACAGTGTAGGAGCAAGTGACAGGTACTTTCATCTTCCTTTTGGCACATGTAGCATCTATTAGGTAATGGGAAGTTCCTTTTCATCATATTATTCTGAGTGGGACATGCCTCATATGTCCATGAGAAACAAATTAAATGGAATCACTGAAGTCTTGGTTTGTTTGAGGCTGCAAAAAAAAGGGCAGTCCGATGCACTAAGCTCCCGCTATGCGCGGGGTCCGAGGAAGCTCATTCTCTCTACTTTAACAAAACCATCATGGAAAGTAAGATTTACTTCGTAGCTGGGAACAAATCTTAAGATATTACAGGGAAACCCCCACAAACTCAGAAGCTTCTGCAATGGATCTGTCTGCAATTAAACAAAGCATCGGAAGCTGAAGGAAACATCTACGGGAAATGAAAAATCACAAATTCCTAGCTAGCTTCATTTTTAGGAATTCATAGCTAGCTATCATTTCTAGCAATTCTAGCTATCGCTTCTAGGAATTCATAGATATCATTTTGAGAGATTCCTAGCTAGCTATCATTTCAAGGAATGCATAGCTAGCTATCGTTTCTAGCAATTCCTAGCTATCATTTCTAGGAATTCATAGCTGGCTATCATTTCTAGAAATTCTTAGCGAGCTATCATTTGTAGGAATTAATAGATATCGTTTCTAGGAGTTAATAGCTATAATTTCTAGAAATTCTTAGCTATCATTTCTAGGAATTCATGGCTATCATTCCAAGGAATCCGTAGCTATCATTCCTAGGAATCTGTGGCTATATTTCTAGGAATTCCTAGCTATCATTCCCAGGAATCCCTTGCAATCATTTCTTGGAATTCCTATTAATGATAGCTGGAAATTCAGAACTATAATTTCTAGGAATTCGTAGATGTCATTTTTAGCAATTTATTACTATTATTTCTTGGAATTCGTTACTATCATCTCATATATGGATTTGAGGATTTTTATAAGATCAGTTGGAAAACTTGAAGAGGGTTCGGACATCCTGATGTATCTCTCAGTTTTTTTTTAGACTTGCAACACCTTGTTGGTAGATTTAGAAATAAAACTTTGTTGATGATATTTCGAGAGCACCACTTTAGGTCTTGTTAGCAAAAAAAAAAAAAAAAAATTCCTTTTATAGCGCAACAAAGAATAAACAAGATGAATAGGTGTGTATTAATGGGTGTATTTCTGAAAACTACATTCGTTCTTGAATTTTTGTCAGTATTATCAACATATATTTAATACATGATGTGTTTATTCATTATTGAAATTGGGTGCGAAAATAGTGTGTTAGCGGCAAGTGTTGGTTATAAAAGACATGTCTTTTCAAGAAGATAAAGTAGTTGAGTAGAAATTCACCACTTTGAATAAATTTAAAATGTTTGAGAAAAAATTATTTATCTTTCTTTATGAAATTTCATAAAATTGAATTTTGAGTACCCCATTCTATTTTGGCACGTTTTTTGCTCTTTCCTAATGAAATTAGTTACCTATCAATATTTTTTAGTACTTCATTGTGATTAATATGATGCGGATGGACAAGAAAATTTGATAATGCAAACTGCAAGAAAATTAAACAAAAAATAGAAATCTTTTGAAGGAAAAAAGCACAACAAAATAAAGTAAACCAATACATAATGGCTATCAATCAACGAAATATATGATCATTAGTTACAAAATGACCGAATGTCAAAACAATATATACATGATGCGACCATTTTGTAACTAATGACCGTATGTTTTGTTGATTACGTACATTTTGTATTGATACTTCATTTTGGTATGTTTTTTGGAACCAATGGACCCAGCATTCCTTGAAATGATACAGATTAGAAATTTCGAACTAATAAGGAATGCATGCAGCTTTTCCTAAATATACCAATTAATACACAACTACTCATGTGCTTGTTTACTCTTTGTTGCATAATAAAAGAAAGGTCTTTGTTAACAAGTCGTTAAGTGTGATTGTTCTCGAAATATAAAGCCAACAAAGTGCTATTCTCTAAACCTACCAACAAAATGTTGCAAGTCCCTTCTCTTTCAAGTCTTCCAACAGATCTTTTAGATATTATCATTGAAAAAGTCCAGTTGGCAGACAGACCAAGAAGGTCGTTAAACAGAATTTCTTGACTGCAAGTCTTAATTAGTGATGTTCATTTTTGCAATATATTACATGGAATTTATTTTAATTTTTTGTGGCCATCCATATATACGAGATTGAGTTACGAAAGTAAATATTATTGATCTAGTCAGAAAAGACATTATTGTTTTTGAAAACCAATTAACATTATTGCAGTCAGTTTGGGAATTGAAATATAGTTCGTCCTGTTTAAGGCATACTTTCTTACGACTTTTAAACATATAAATATCATTTTAAAAATAAATAAATCGATCCTCGTTTAGTTTCAGTTGGGAATTAATCAGTCCCGAAAAGCAACACGTATATACATATTAATTTTGACAGTGTTTCCTGCTTTTTGTAGAAAATTAACGTCTGAAAGAACACCTCATCTCAACTAGAGGATGCCACCTTGTGCAAATGTAACTAGCTGTACTATCTCTTCTCATCCTGAATAGCTTGTTTCTTTCCAGCTGATGATGTTGAAGAATTTATCTTCTTAGAAAAAATGAATGGTGCATGTAGCACTATAGTGCTTTGGTTGGTGTTAGAAGTGAAGAGTAACAAGTTTTACGGGTTGATCCCACAGATAATAGTATGCCTGTTGGTTATAGTTGCCCATAGTTGCCCATGATTTATTCGCATTGACTAATGGTGATGCGTGTGCCTTCATTAGCTAGATGCTATCTGTTTTGACATCCAAGTTGCTATCTCCCTCTCCATCTGCTCAATTATTTGTCCTTGCATCGCTGGCTTGAAGGATGATCCAAGTGTTAACCATAGTCTAAATTCTTTACTGACAAGGATCGCAAGTCAGGGGCTAAACAAATGGAGAAAATTTCTGACATGAATAAGCTGAGTTTAGCATATGAAATTGATGTCTATGTGATGGCGAATTGAACTTTAGGTCCAACTCAACAGATTCTTTTCCCACTTCCATCTCATTTTTGTCCAAATAGGTGGACAAATACTTTTTGAAATCATAAAATAGTTTGCATTCTTTTTTCCTTCTTCTTTCATGTTTCAAGTTTACAGGGAAGGGTAAGGTGAAAAAAGAACTACCTGACTCTGTTGTGTGCATCTAGAGCTATATCCTACATCTGTTTAGTTTCTCTTTCATGACCACATGGTCAGGTGGCGTACTTCCATTTTATGCCTATCTGGTAGGCTAAATACATTTTGCTTACACTTGTCAAAGTCTTTCTCTTATTGTTTGGTTTATCCATAGGAAAACGTTATCTCACTTATTGTCTCAATAATGTTGAGGCTGAAAAAGAGAAAAGTATGCATATGTGTGCAATCTTTTCCTTTTTATGCTAAAAACATTTAGCTATTACATGCCTGCCCAGCTTTGTCCTATGGTATATGCATTTGTCCTTAGAGCTCAACAATGATCTCACTTTTCTAAGTACTCTGGAATCATCAATTCCAGGTTAAGAGAAAAGTTCGTTTTCTTTTATTACCTTACTTTCTACCACAACATATGCAACCTAGTAGGTTGTCTACTCCATCCTTCTCCCCCTCTAAATTTTTATTGTTTAGATAATGGAAGAGGGTTGCAGTAGGTTATTGGCCCTCGTAGAGATAGTGAACTTTGCGAATCTCTGAATGTTGAGCCTGAATAGAGCAAAATGAATGCCGAGAATTCATGTAGCCGAGCCAACTAGCTTTGGATTGAGGCATAGTTTATTGATTTGATTGATCCCTGATAATGTGTATATTAACAGGTTCACCTCTTAATCTAGGCAGGAGTAGATGCAGTAGGAAGGGCTGAATTCATGCAGATATATCGGAGTCGAGAAGTTGGTCAATCATATATTACCTCCATTGGGACAACATTGATTGCTATTGCACATGCGTTGTGGTTGATGATCAAGATCAGACCCAAAGTGGTACCAGACAATCTTAGTTCATTTTACTTTCTCGGAAACCCCCTCTCCCAATGCGACTTTTCTGCATTTCCAGATTCCTTTTTCCTTTTAAAATCCTGTTTAACTGATTTATATATTTTTTGATATCCCAGATCTTGTGCAATGGCCCAGGAACGTGTGTTCCACTATGTGTAATTGCCTTCTTTTTTAAGGTTCGTATGTTGAGAGTGATATTTCTGTTTTTTGATTTATTTCGATTTGCTTCAGTAGGAAAAAAGAAATTGCTAGTTAAACTGTTTGATCCCATTAAGTTTGAGGTTACACATGGATCATATCTGTTATATTCTTGATTTGGGATATCAGGCTTATAAAAGCTTTGATTTCAGAATGAATCCCACTTAACTTTTATTTGTACGAAGGACATTAAATGTACATTAGTCATCGGACCATTTCTATATTCTCTTTTGGGGCGTCATGGTAGGTGTTAATGGTAACTCTATTTACCAAATTTCAAGCTTATTTTGTAATCCTATCATACTCCAACCACCGTTGGCCCTTTCTCTATTAAAAAAATAATAAATAGAGAAAAATAAACAAGAACATATATATGAAAAGGGAGAGAAAACGGTTAATAAACTGAACAATGGATTAGAGCATCTTTCAGTCAGCTTGAATCATTGACCTTGATAGCTCGGTGAGGGGTGAATCAATCATTTCCATTACAGTAGGATTCAGTAAAGCTACTTGCATTTTTGTTTTACTTAGCTGACAATTTGAGATGCTAATGAAACTTTATAGCTTCAGGTCTTGGGAATAAGGTGGTCGTCTGTTTTCTATGTGGAGAGCATTGCAAGAGTCAGGAAACTCTCTCTGAGTGGTTTGCTTCTTTACAAGCTACACATGGTTGATCAGTTATTTGTCCAATGGCCAAAATTGAAAGAGAAATATCCTCGAGCTCATTATGTGGGTTGTCTTATGTAAATAGAGTAGTTTTCAAGGTACGTCTCATAGTTGACCTCCTTCGATGCTCTTGGAGGAACTTAATAGACTTGGTTTTCGTAACGGATGCCCTCCTTCTTCTCTTAGATAGTAATTTTGCTGTCTTCGTGAGGTAAAAGTTGATAATTAGAAGTTATATTCACTAACTTGAATATACTTGTCACATATAATTTAAAAGATCAGCAGGATTTTTTTGCTATCGAAGTTGGTATTTCCTTTTAAGAATGTTTTAGAGAACAGTAACAAGGTAGTTGAGTTGATGAGTTTGATGTTCAATTGCAGTTGCAATGCTGTGTCAGTCGGTGTCCCTGTGTGTGTGTGTTTCAATCTACTCATGAGCATTACTTTTCTGCAAGATTTTATCTTAAAGCTTTAAGCTTTACCTCTCATCAGAAGTTCGTAGATTTATGTTCAACCTTTTATCCGCAGATGTCACGTTGCAGGTTTCCATCTTTAGAAAATAGGGCCAATTTTTTTCCCACTAGTACTCCACAAAATTATACAACATCCATATTCCCTTTATGTTATTGCATATAATTTCCTAATTAGGCCCAGTTCACTAAAGCTCACGCTATGGGCGGGGTCCGGGGAAGAGCTGGACCACAAGGGTCTATTGTACGCCCTGTTACCTTGCATTTCTGCAAGAGGTTATTTCCACGGTTTGAACCCGTGACCTCCTGGTCACATGGAGATAACTTTACCAGTTACGCCAAACTCATCATTTGAGTCGATTGTAACATTCAAGAAAAATGACATATTATATATATATATATATATATATATATATATAAAACCTAAATAACTTAGAGGAGGCACTTAAGCAAACAGTAATTTAAAGACTAACTAAACATCTAAATAGAGTAATACTTGGACAAACACCAGAACAAAACAGAAATTCTGCTACTTCACAGACCGTCGGATCGAGCAGGATGAACATCAGGGAATTTTTGTACTATACCAGAAGAAACACTTTTAATCAAAACTTGACAAGCAGGGCAGTGAACTGAAGTAGTAGGATTACGTTCAGGCGTATTTATCCAGGACAAATCTCCCAACAACATATTCAAATAACACCTTGTATGTATTGAATGTCCGCAGGGCTCAGCAATAATAAACCACCCGCGGCGAAAGTGTGGATATTCACAGCAACCAGAACGGTAATTCAGAAGCATCTCGCCGTTGTACCCTAGAGGGATAACAGGTGCCAATGGCAACTGCGGATTTGGTGGTTCTAAGCAAGTTGGAGGGGGATACATGCCGTTGAAATAAATAAAACCGGTTTCATCCTATAACGGACGTTTGCATACAAAACACTTCAGGTCAGTAATATTTTTATAGTCACGGTAGTAAAAGAGGCAGTCCACATGAACCAGGTGTGCAAAACACTCCATCAGAAAGGTAATGCGGTCGCAACTATCAATCTCTGATGTGTATGTTGATATGCAGAAGGTTTCAGAGCAAATTGGGCATCTCTTACCCTCAACAAGAGAGTAGAAACGTGGATGCTCCATTGCAAAATTAAATGAACAAATTGGCTCAGGAGCGGTTTGATAGTTAGAGTTCTATTTCTCGAAAGGAAGAGACTATCGAGCATAGAGCAGTAAGAGAATACTAGTACAAAAGAAAGAAGAGAATAGCCAGGGAAGATTACTTAAATAGCCGCAAGAAAAACGCTGTAGTATTAAAGCGACTCCACGAATCATATAAATTAATTTTAAGAATTTGATACGATGATAAAAAAGGAAAAGAATCTCATGTGATTATAGAAGGCTGCAGACAGAATTTATTTTATGTCATAATCCTAAAACAATTGGGGTATCAAGTTGTCTTCTTCAACAATTTTCCTTTTTTTTTTTCTTTTCTTTCTCCATTGTTTTTTTTTTTTTTTTTGGTGAAAAAGATGCATATATATATATATATATATATAACGATAATCAAGCTTTTACAGAACTGTTCAGGAGATGCATTATAGGCATCGGATTTACAATACTACTACCCAAAGCCTCAGTAGGGGGCCTATTAGCTACTGCAAAAGGAGAAACAACCATACTACTATTATAACTATTAGATACAATACCACCTAGACTAGTACTAGTACCATTAACTAAACTATTACTATTACATATGGTAGAAGTAGTCTTCAGCAACCTTCTCCGTAGCATTCCTTCTTGATCTTGGTTATACGTTGATGTCACAAAAAGTGGTGGTTTTTCAAACAGTACACAGGGTACTCGTACATGCATGGCTCCATAGTTGGCTAGTAGATCTGCTACACAGTTTTGTTCTCTGTAAATACTCCAAAGAGGTAGGCTATCCAGTTGTAGGAGTAATAACCTGCAATCGGTAAAGATATTAGTATATTGCATAGTGTTGGATTTAAACATACCAATTATGGCTTGTGCATTAGTTTCAATGATCAAAGGCTTGAGATTTTTTTGTACAGCAATCATCAATCCTTTGAGCAATGCAAGGAGTTCCATTTGAACAGCTGTTCCAGGTGCTGAATTTCCTGCATAACCCAGGATCCAATCTCCGTTTGTATTCCTAAATAGCCCTCCTATTCCATACTTAGAATTATTTGGTGTGCAGGAGCCGTCTATGTTTAGTTTATAGGTATGGGGATCTGGAGGATGCCATTAAACATATAAGGGAATTAAATTATCCTTGGTTTTGTGTTTTGTGAGATGATAAAATTCTGCAGCTTTATTAATTACAGTTTGAACATTAAAACAGCATTTCTTGTGTTCCATAGTACTTTGATTCCGTGTGAGCCACAGTTCCCATAATGCAAAAGGGATAAGAGTAGTATTTGGAACATTATAATCAGTATATTTTAGTGGCTGATATATAAAGTCCTTAACACAGATAATAGGATTACTACTACATCGCAAGAGGTTCATATTTTGTGTGGAAATGTTAAGCTTATGCCACAAATATCTAGCAGGGATACAGTCAAAAAATATGTGCTGTAACGTTTCAGGATATAAATGACACACTGCACAAATATTTGATGTAATAATACCTAACTTGTGTAGATATGTTGCTGTTGGAAGCCTGCCATGGCAAACTAACCAGATGAAATGTGATATTTTTGGTGGAATCGAGAGTTTCCAAATCCAGCTGTAGTTAGTTACCTGAGTATCCGTCATAGTATTTGTGGTAGTTGTAAAAGAGTTATACATTGACTTTACTAAAAATATCCCATTTGGCGTAAGTCCCCAATATATTTGATCATATGTAGAAGATTGAATTGGCATGTAAATATTAGAGATAAGAGTAGATTCATTAAAAGGTAACTTCATTGGCAGTAAATGGAGGTTCCACTTATGATTATAGTAGTAGTTTGAGATTGTTTTATTCTCCTCACCTTTTGGAAGAGGACCAGATATATGGTGATGAAGTATATAATTCTGCCCAATCCAGGGGTCCATCCAGAATTTAATATGTCGTCCTGTGGCTATATTCCATTTGAAACCCAATTTACAACAGTTCCATCCTAGCATGACATTACGCCAAATCATTGCATTTTGTTGTTGAGGTATTCAAGAGGGTCTTAAATAATTACATAGTAAAACTTGTGCCCATAATTGATGAGGATTTTGAAATAGTCGCCATGCAAGGCTGGCATGCAAGGCCTAATTTTTTAATATTAGATTTTGTATTCCTAATCCCCCTTTGTCCAGAGATTCCGTGACAATAGACCACTTAATGAGGTGTAGTTTTTTCTTTTGTGTTGTAGTGCCCCATAGAAAATTTTTTTGATAATGATTAAGCAAATTAATAACATACGAAGGTAATTTAATATACTGCATAACATGATTAGGAAGAGAATTGAGGGTGGAACGAATTAATGTGGCTCTTCCTGCTTTTGTCAAAAAATGTGTTTTCCACCCCGATAATTTAGTTTTGAAATTCTCTATCAAGAATTGGTAATCATTTTTTGATGGCCTGTTTATGAAAATTGAAAACCCTAAGTACTTACCAAAAGTTTTTCCCTCAATCATTTGGAACATTCTTAATATGCTATTTCTAATATTTAAGGAGCAGTTTCTGGAAAAGAAAATTTTTGATTTATCAAAATTGATGGTCTGTCCGGATTGAATTGTAAATGTAGTAAGTGTATTGACCATAGCTTGACATGATTTCTCCGTAATCTTGGATGTAAGAATAATATCATCGGCGAAAAATAAATGTGACAATTGAGGTCCATTATGACTAAGTGATATTGGTATCCAAGAGTTGTAGTCTCCTGATGTGTTGATCTTCCTGGATAGCATTTCTAAACATATTATAAACAGGTAAGGTGATAATGGATCCCCTTGTCTTATACCCCGGGTAGGTGTAAAGTAATCAGTTGGGCTACCATTTAGCAAAATAGCAATATTACTAGTGGTAATGCGACATAATGAACTTGATAAAAGTAGGGGGAAAATTAAGAGAACTTAGAGAGTAATGTATAAAAGACCATTCTAATTTATCAAAAGCTTTCTCCAAGTCCAATTTTAGGAGCATATTAATATTAGAACCTTTCATTTTCTGAAATTTTGTAATTAATTCTTGCACTATAATTGCATTATCCGCTGTTCGCCTATTTTTCTGAAAGCTAGATTGAGTAGGGTCAATTAAACACTGTAGGAAAGGCTTTAAAGTCTATTAACAATAATTTTGGTGATTACTTTATAGATCGTGTTACATAGACTAATAGGTCGATATTGAGAAATAGTAGCAGCATGTTTATTTTTTGGTATTAGACATATGAAAGTATTATTAATAGAGGGCTCAATTTGATTATCAGTGAATGCTTTGTGGCAAAAAGCCTTTACTGAATTACCCACTATATGCCAATATTTTTTATAGAAAAAGGGATGAAGTCCATCTGGTCCTGGTGCCTTCAAAGGCTTAAAAGACTTAATAGCCTGAACGATTTCCCAATCTTGCAAGTGGTTTGTTAAGCAAGATTGATCTGATAATGATAAAACATTAAAAGGTTTTACTCTAGAAGTTCTAGGGGAACTAAGCTTCTGAGTTGCAAATAACTTTTGGTAATATTGAGTAATATTATCACGGATACAAATAGGATAAGTGATCCAATTTCCTCCTTGATCCTGAAGTGCAGTTATACGATTCTGTCTTCTACAATTCAAAGTACTTAAATGAAAAAATTTCGTATTTGCATCTCCATTATTTAACTAGTCCACTAGTGACTTAAGCTTCCAAAAGTCTTCTTCCAACTTTAATATATTATTAAATTCAAGAGTAAGTGTATGTTCTAAATTATGAAGGAATAGGCTGGTAGTATAATGTTTGGAGGATTGAATCCCACTTATACCGGCAAGTAATTTTTTCTTACGTTTAAAAATATTCCCAAGAGTGGTTTTGTTCCAATCTTGCACTGTATCGGTAAACTTAGTAATAGCAGGTAACAAATGCAATTGTTCTGCCCATACTTGGTTAATTAAAAAAGGAAAATTAGGGTGAGAATCCCATATAGTTTCAAACCTAAAATTTTTTTCCCTAGGTAAAGAAAAATGTTGTAGTTCTAATTTCAGTGGACAATGATCCGAATGGGTACGAGGAAGATTTGTTACTAGAGCATTTGGGTATTGCCTAATCCACTCATAATTAGCTAAAATACGGTCTATACGTTCTAGTATATTATTAGAATTATATCTACCATTTGTCCATGTATACCTACTGCCCTTATAACCTAAGTCAGTCAAATGACAGTAGTTGATACAATCCAAAAATTTATTTGCTCTCGAATTATTAATTGATAAGCCACCAAACTTATCACCCGCCTCCAATATTTCATTGAAATCACCCCCAATTACCCAAGGTCCCTTATACTGGTCATATATGCACATTAAATTATGCCATAACTTTTGTCTACATATTAAACTAGTACTTGCATAAATAGCAGAAAGCATAAATGTAAATGGATGAGGCATCACCTGGACTTTACAGTGAATTTCTTGGATTGTGGAGTCAGCATGCTCCACATGCAACACGTCTGCCATCCATAGTATAGCAATTTCCCTCGATTGGCCAATAGCTGGAACCTCTATTAAGCCTGTAAAGTTAAAATCATCCTTGATAGCTTGGTGGCTGTGACTGTGAGTTTCCAGGAGCACTACTAGGGAAGGCCTATTGTAATCTAAGAGAGATCTAAAATTTCTCCTAAAATCATCTGAGTGAACACCCCTGCAATTCCAAATGACAAAATTCTTATGACTATCAGTAGATTCGAACGACTGGCTATTCCGGTGACTCGTCTGAGTACTGGTCTCCCCTGGGCGAAGAATGAAGGTGGGCATTAACAGCATCACATACTTCCCCACTTCTGGATTGGTAGTTGGTCTCAGACGAAAGGAGGTGGAGAGAAGATTTGGAGGACACCTTATGTAAATCTTTCTTTCGTACTCCTCCTTCTGGACAAAGACTCTTATGCCATTGAGTAGTGCATGGATTGGCCTTGTTTCTCTGTTGTACACGATGGCTGTATCTAGTTCCGCTTGAAAGCTTGGGTCGTGTTCTACTTGATTGGGACTGTGTGTTGGAGAGTTGTTGGGTGATGATACTGGGGTTGGAGGTACTAGAGGATCCCAATATGGTTGTATCCATGGAGTGGTATGGTGTGGTTGTGGGTAATAGGGCATTTGGAGAATATGGGGGTAAAGATGAGTAGGGTCCCAGTATGGAGTGGGAAAAGGAGGCTGTTGGTATGGCCCCAAGTGAGGTGCCTGTATCATCGACCAGTGGTACCTCCCATAGATCTCCATCCCCATCTGCATACCTTCCATGACTATCTGAGCAAGGTCCCTTGGGTGATTTACAAGAATTGTTACTTCCTGTCGATTGACTTCCATCGTAAAAGTAAGAGCATGATCCTGAAGGCCTGTCTCGAGCCACGATGTGAGCCGTGTTGGTGCATGTGGAGTTTGTGCGGTGTAGACAATGGTGTTTGGTTCCATTATCAAGTGTGGTGGTGGATGTGAGTGTGGTGTGTTGTTGTGTACCGGACGGTGGTTGGACTGGTTGTTGTTGGCTCGGTGTCTCCGTAGGTAGTTGAGATTTGGAGAGAACATTGCGTGAAATTTTTGACTTAGTGAAAGAGTGAACTATAGTATTTGATGGCATTTGATTAATAGTATCCGGACTTTAAATCTCCTTAGGGTCTTGTGTGTTAATGGAGGACAAGGGCGGGTTAAGTGATTGGTGTGCTAGTAGTGTGTTTGTGGCTTCTAAAGAGTTAGGCATTGCCTAGATGCTTGGGAAATATCAAATTAGGTTTAAGGCAAGGTGATGAGGGAAAGGCGGATGTGGAATGGTTTGGTTGGTTTTGGTTTAGGGTTTGCATGTGTGGTGATATAGGGAGAGGAAGTGACGGTGTGTGCATATGTGATAAGGGGACGTGGCCAGTTGCATGGCTTATTATAGGTCTTGAATGAAGACCAAATTCTGATTGGGCCGAAGAAATAGGTACTTGAGTAGCATTTGAAGAGGTGTATTTTGGATTTTTGCTTGTGGAAGTGGTGGATCAGTTTGGTCCAAATCTTGTTTAATTAAGGAGGCAAAATGATTCTTAGCTAAAGAAGGGGTTATAGGTGGTTTATTGGTATTCATCAGGTTAGGGGTAGGATTTTCATTGTGCAAATTTAACTGGGTAAAGGGAATAATAGGAGGGTTAGGAGATAACATACCTGTATAGTTCTTGGGAGTAGCAGTGTTATAGGAAGGTTTCGTAGCGTAATAATTTTTTTTCTTTGGAAATTGTACTGTTTGCCATTCTTCTTTGGAAGTATTGGGGTAAGGTGGAGGGGAAGTGGAGGTGGTAGCAGGAGAAGGCAGTGGTTGTTCATCCGTTAGCTGGTAGGTGCAGGTCCTTTGATTATGCCCCATCCGACCACATTTAACACATAACAAATTTAATCCTTCATATAATATGTTCTGTTTATGATTTCCAATGTAAACATGGCTTTTTAGAGGTTGATTGTGACGACCCAAAGGGTCATCACCTGTTTCCTCATTCATTCCGCGCTTCCGAGGCCCTGAAAACCTCATTTTTTTACTTGCCTCGATTTGCGTGCGCAGTCCGGGCGCGTAGCCGGAAAGATTATATGTTAAATTCTGTGAAAAATTTCAAAATGTGGCTTTAAAATGATTTAAAGTTGACTTTGGTCAACATTTTTGATAAACGGATCCGGACCCGTGATTTGACGGTCCCGGAGGGTCCGTAGAAAAATATGGGACTCGGGCATGTGCCCGGAGTCGAATTCCGAGGTCTAGAGCCCGAGAAAAGAATTTTTTTGTGAAATTGTTTTTCTGAAATTATTAAGGGAAATGGAAATGAAAATTGATTAAAAGACTGTGGTATCGGGCTCGTATTTTGGTTCCGACGCCCGGTACAAGTCTTATATATGGTTTAAGCGCTTTCTATGAAATTTGGTTGAAATCGGACGTCATTTGACGTGTTTCGGACCTAAATATCTAAAGTTTGAAGTTTATGAAGTTAGAATGAAAAATGATGATTTTTGAGGTTTGATTCATTGATTTTGATGTTGTTTTGGCGATTTGATCGCTCGGTTAAGTTCGTAGGATGTTGTTGAGTTAGTGTGTGTGAATTGGTTAGGAGCCCCGAGGGCTCGGGAGTGTTTTCGGAGGTGTTCGGGGTAGTTTTGGACTTAGGGAGTTAGCAGATTTTCTGCAATTTTTACACAGGGATTTTCTTCATCGCGTTCGAACTAGTCCCTTCACGTTTGCATAGCTTCAGTGTTGGTCTCTTTCGCGTTCGCGTCCCCATCATTGCGATCGCGTAAGTCAAACTCAGGCCCATAGGAATTTCCTCTTCGCATTCGCATTCCTGGGTTCGCGAACGCGTAGCTTTACAACCCCCTTCATCGCGTTCGCGTGGTACTTAACGCGTTCGCATAGTACTAAAACTGGACCCAACCCCTATCCTTATATGCGATCGCGACTTACCTTCCCCGATCGCGATGCACCAGCTTCCCCTTCATCGCGAACGCGACTACAGTGTCGCGAACGCATAGGATAAAAATCCGCCAGTCACATTTATTAAAAACAGAACAGTACGTATGGGTTTTTCTCAAAAATACTCACGAGCTCTCTTCTCTCCCAAGCTTTAGGAAGCCATTAAAGCCCCCATTCTTCAAGACCACTTGGGTAAGTAATTCCCCACTCATTTCTTTCACTTTTCCTTCATTAATTAGTATGTTCCTAGACCTAAATCATGAAATCAAAGTAGAAATTAAGGGTTTTGGGTAGAGTTAGGTTTTTGAGAATTTTGGGTGATTCAACCTCAATTTGGGGTCGAATCTTAAAACAAATTATATATTTGAACTCGTGGGGTTATGGGTGATTGAGTTTTGGTCCGAGCCTCGTGTTTGGACCATGTGGTCCCGGTGTCGAATTTTAGTATTTTTGGAAGAATGCTAGAAACTTCCTATCTAGGTTATGGGATTTTGCTATTGAGCCTTTATTGATATTATTGAATTAATTATGCCTAGATCTCGTGGGTTCGGAGTCTGATTCTAGAGGAAAGGCGGTATTTGAGGGTTGATTGCTATTCTTTGGACCGAGGTAAGTGTTTGATCTAACTTTGGCTTGAGGGAATAGGATTAGAGTGTTGTTTGCTAATTGCTAAATGTTGAGTACGGTGTATAGGCATGGTGACGAGTATCTATACACCGGTGTCTAGCATGACCGTGGGTCCTTGTTGTACTTGTCCTATTATTGTTATGACTCTTCCATGCTAATTGATGAATTCTACGTAATGTGAAGAGTATGAAGACTAATTATGAATTGTGAATTCTTTGGAGCGTTGGCTCGAACGATAAAAAGACTATTGAGTAAGAAATGAAAGAAATGGAAAGAGATATGATTAATCCCTTGCCGGGATGGTTTGAGTATATTGATTATCTCCCTTACTGGGATGTGAAGGTTATTGTTGTTGCTCCATTGCCGGGATTTAGCTGTTTACATGTGATTTCCCTTGCCGGGACATTTCTTATTATTTGTTTATCCCTTCGCCCCGTTTGGTTGTGATTACTGTTTGGGTGAGGAAGAGGGATAAGGCACGAAGGGTCATTCCATGCCATGTTTTGATTATATTTGCACGAAGGGTCATTCCGTGTCATGTTTTGATTATATTTGCACGAAGGGTCATTCCATGCCGTGTTTGATTATTTATGCACGAAGGAACATTGCGTGCTCTGATTTGATTACAATTGCACGAAGGATCATTCCGTGCCATGATTTGAGAGTTATGTGAGGGAAAGCATGAAGGTTGATGTCGTACACTTTACTTGATTGCTTTTGGTGAGAATGACTGTAAAAGCACGAAGGTTGATGCCGTGCAACTACTAATTTTCCTGTTCTCTATAATTATTGTTATTGCCCTGTATCTTACTTAAATTGTTGACCTTATATCCGGACTGTACTTCCCCCATAGTATGCTCCCCTCCCTCTTAACTGTTTAATTTCTGTATTCTTTCCTTTTATTGCATACATATATATTGAACCGCACAGGTTGGTTTGGTAGCCCTGTCTAGCCTCGTCACTACTTCGCCGGGGTTAGGCCAGGCACTTACCAGCACATGGGGTCGGTTGTGCTGATGCTACACTTCTGTGCTCTTTTGCATAGATCACGGTACCGGAGAAGCTTTTGGACCACAGCAGTAGGATATTGATCGGGAGCTGACTTCAGTCCAGGGACTTCCGAGGTATCCTAGCTGACGTTCGCAGGCCGGAGTCCCTTCTATGTTATAGTTTGTTTTCCTTGTACCGAGACAAACATTGATGTATTTCTATTCAGACTTGTTTTTAGCACTCTTTAGTAGTTCGTGAGTTAGCGACACCAGTCTTGGGTAGAGAAATGTTAAACTTCCGCATCTTTGGGTTTTCAGTTATCTATGTTTTAAAGACTTCCGCTTTTATTTAAATGACTCGTATTATTATTATTATTGTTGGGATGTTATCGGAAAAATGTTTAAATGCTTGGCTTGCCTAGCTCCGATAGTAGGCGCCATCACGACCCCCGATGGTGGGAAATCCGGGTCGTGACATTGATCAACCGGAATTTCCACACATAATCGAGCTGTCACGACCCAATTCCCCAAACCCGGTCGTGATGGTGCCTCTCGTGAAGACAAGGCCAGCCAACAGAACAACAACGCCTCTTTTAACAGTTAATTAGCATGAATAAGTCTGAATCATAGATAATAAAAAAATCATATTGCGGAATAAACGTGATAAAACAGGAAATCCCATCCCGACTCAGCCTGAAATCGGGGTGTCACAAGTCACGAGCATCTAGAAGGATTTTTGATACAACTACAAAGCCTGTAATACATAGAATAAAAATCTGGAACTAAAAGAAAGAAGTCCGGTGCCGCGAACGCTGGCGATCACCTTGCTCAGCTACGATAGCCAATCCTCAACCAGCTCAAACCCGCTACCGGGTAAACCAATACCTGCATCTGCACGTGAGGTGCAGGGAGTAAAGTGAGTACTCCAACTCAGTGAGTAATAAAGGTAAATAATAACTGAGCAGCAAGAAACCACGTAAAGCAAGCCATCATGCTATATAACAGTGTAACCCTTTGAGAAAAACAGTGAAACCGTGAAAATCTTTAGAAATATCTGGACTCAGTTTAAAACCTCTTTTGAAAATATCTTTTCCAACATTTAAGCAAATGAATGCGAAACAGATAGTGCAAGTCAGCACAAAAGTCAGCCCCTCGGCACAGCACTCCATCAACAAATAACACCAGGGTATCAGGTAAGCAGTGCAATAAGTAGCATAGAAGCCAATGAAATGCGAGTGCTGGAATGTCATGACAAATAATACAAATAGGAACAAATGCATGAGTGCAATGCAATGCATATGACGGTACACTCTGGTACCCACTGCGGCGTGCAGCCCGTGCCATCCATATATTTAACGTCAACGGCGCTCACTGAGGGTGTGTACAGACTCCGGAGGGGCTCCTACAGCCCAAGCGCAAATAATCAAGCCATCTCGTGGCACCAACCAGGCCCTTCGGCCTCAATATCAATACAAAACCGCTGCGGCGCGCAGCCCGAGCCATCCATATTTCCAGAGATCACTATAACACTGCTGCGGCGCGCAGCCCGATCCATGCTCAGTCCAGAAATGCACATATGCCACTTGGGCAATATTAAAATAATAGTTCTCAGCTCAAAACGTCAATAAAATATTGTTTGAGTTTTCAAATCTTAGAAAAACGGCTGAGTTTGCAAAACAGTATTAAAACCTTGGACCGAGATCAAATGATATGCAAAGTAATGCGAAAACAGTGATATCAATCCCTGAAGGATTCAAATAATCGGCACGAAGCCCAAATACGATAATCANCCATTCCACAACACTGTGCGATCGCGGCTCTCTCATGCGATCGCATAGCACAACCAAACAGCCCCTCAAATTCCTTCTATGCGATCGCATGACACCCTGTGCGATCGCATAGAACAAAAATACTCTGCAATTTTTTCTGCTGCATTTTACAACTCCAAACTTCCCGTTAACCATCCGAAATCACCCCGAGGCCCTCGGACCTCAACCAAAAGCACCTACATGTCTTAAACCATTATTCAAACTTGTTCCAATCATCAAAACACCTCAAACAACATCAAATTACTCGAAACTCATCGAATTCAAGCCTAAGTTTCTCAAAACCTCCGAAATGCACTTTCGATCAAAAACCCGACCAAACGACGTCCGAATGACCTGAAATTTTGCACACAGATCACAAATCACATAAAGAAGCTACAACAACTCTCGGAATTCCATTCCGACCCTCGGATCAAAATCTCACCGATCAATCGGAATTCGCCAAAATACTAACTTCGCCAATTCAAGCCTAATTCTACATCGGACCTCCAAAATCAATTCCGATCACACTCCTAAGTCACAAATCATCCCTCGAAGCTAACCGAATCACCGGAAATCACATCCGAGCCCTCTAACTCAATAGTCAACATTCGGTTGACTTTTTCCAACTTAAGCCTTCCTTAAAGAGACTAAGTGTCTCATTTCTTATCAGAACCAATCAAAATCAATTCTAACACACCACATACCGATAACGAAACATGAAGAAGCATAAAATGGGGGAAACGGAGCGGTAACACATGAGACGACGGGTTGGGTCGTCACATCCTCCCCAACTTAAACCAACGCTCGTCCTCGAGCGTACCCAAAGTTGTCCTAGATGCCAACCAGTAGCTGAATAACCTTACCAAGTATATACTCGGGGTGATCCCACGTCACCCTATCTTCCGTAGGTTCGATAACACAACATAGCTGAAATCTCACAACCCATCTAGACCATAAACTGTAGAACCACACCATAAACTGTAGAACCACATTGCACTTCCGAAATCATACACAAGATCAGAACCTCACGTCTATATTCAGAATAAACCCGAACCACCTGTAATAACCCATACCTGCAACCTCAGGTGAGACCATCCGATACACCACATAATCCAAACACTCAAAACGATAGCCTCTATTCACAGCAGTTGCCCACAATAACCAAATACCGATAGAAAACCTCTTATTAGCTAAAGTCTTATTCCAACACTTTCATATACTGCCAACGATAAATAGAACACGCGATAAACCGTAACCATTTCTCAGATCAACCATTCATGAAGCCACTTCCCTTTTGACTAATACCATAACAGATTTCCGGGCCGAACCTCGATATTATCCTTCTAACAAGCTGAGATCAAATCTGTTCATATTCATTAATGGTTCCAACGACCACCTCAAACCCAACACTCCATCTGGTGATATGACACCTCAATATAGGCCTAAGCCACAACTTGCATAATACACGCACCAATAAGAAACGGTCTGAACATACTCAAATCATGACAAATGACTCAAACGAAAGAGCTGTAACTCAAGCTCATCAGTACCATCACCACACAAGGCTGAGACCCCGTCTCACATCATAGAAATAGAACACCTGAATCTACCTCGAAAGGTCATAACTCCACGTAGCCTCGCTACAATGCGCGATCCTATCCAAACACTGTTACACATGAAGCACCTCAAGTCACTGTGATAAAAAATCGACAGCCACGCACATTTTGATGTCTGAAACCAAGGCAATTCATTACATCCACGGTGAAACAAATAACATATGACACGCAACCTGATAGGCCATAACCGATACTCCATTTACCGATCAACACCCAATTACTCTTCCCGCTCGAATTTCTCTATGAATCCCCAATAGAACCGCACCACATGTGCCCATATCCAACAAATCATAACGTCTCACAGCACAGAAAAGCAACTCATAGATCTCCCCAGATCACTAACAAGTTCAATAACGATCGAATCAACCCATCCCTCAACAATACAACTCGGGACCAACCAAGCTAACTCAAGCTAAATACGTAGCCACATCGGTCTGCCAACGAACTCAATACCAAGAAGGCATGAAACTGCTCCTTCCACTACCACATTTCCTGTCGGAGCCGTACGATACGGTGCCCGGCACCAAATCAATACCGAAATCCACAACCTCACCCGGCGACATGCCCGGCCACAAGAAACGCATCCGAAAAGTCTCTCAACACCGCAACTGAAACAATGGTAGAAACCTTTGCACTGACATCCATCACGAAGGCCCACTTAAGAAAAACAGTCCTTCCCAGCCGTCCGCTGGTCCTTGGAATACAAACCACTCTGCTAGAACGTAATCTGATGCACCTCGCCACGCAACCTGTGGCATTTTCCGGCATAGCCCATAGCACAATAGTCTAGAACAACCCAACACCGAGACAACCAGTCTACACCCCAATATCATATCCAAAATCTAATACACCAAGCAAAGAAAGACCCACTCGTGCCTCCAAATCCCAATAGCCGCTAACGGTACCAATACACACGATCCACAACCACTACATAGTCTGTACCTGAGAACTCCCAGTCTCCAACTCCATATAGCACACGAATCACTGCACCTGATCCCAAATTCCGCCGTATGAATACATATTACACCTCTAGTACCCAATCATTCCACGAAAGATATTCTAAAATTCCCCTGTGCCATCAAACAAACTCAGATATCAGCAGTCGATCTAGCAAGAAAGTGCCGCAGTACTACCGAAGTATCATCAGTCTAATCACATTACCCTTCTTCCGAGACATATACTCTCGTCAAATCACTTCCATTTAGCAGTACCATTTCCTTGATTACCTGAGGCTACCCGTTGCCTAAGAATTTTATGAACTTCTTTTCAGAACTGAACTGTAACTCATCTAGCCAAGACCTTCCGTCAATCCCATCTAGAAGAAGAATCATTACACATTCCATGCTTCACATGCCCATAGAAAACTATATTCATCT